>NC_137864.1:17570649-17590649 GCF_963924005.1 Protomyctophum bolini
GAGGTCTGGGGCCGTAAAGCCAAATGAATGCAATTAAGAGCACAAGGAAGAACTAATAAGGGAGAAACTAATAAAAAGTAATTAAGAAAGTGCTAGTAGCACTGTGACTTCCTCGATTATTTTGTTCATTTAATTTTGAAAAAGGGACAAAACAGACTGGCTCATAAAAAACGGGGCCCAGACAGACAGACGCAGGGAGATCTGTGTGTGTGTGTGTGTGTGTGTGTGTGTGTGTGTGTGTGTGTGTGTGTGTGTGTGTGTGTGTGTGTGTGTGTGTGTGTGTGTGTGTGTGTGTGTGTGTGTGTGTGTGTGTGTGTGTGTGTGTGTGTGTGTGTGTGTGTGTGTGTGTGTGTGTGTGTGTGTGCGCGCGCGTGTGCGTGCGGTCGGTCTACCGTACGACATACTGGCGGAGTGTGTGCCACACAGTCTGCCTATACCAAAGCAATAAATCTGAAACAGCATAATAGATAAACACAATTCAGAACACAAAATACCCTGCAATGTGCGGGGTGGGGGGGACAAAAACCAATAAAAGAACGAGTGATTAAGTGGAATCAGGGCTCTTAGACGGTATCTAGAGATGGGGGGCTGTCGCCATACCAGAGACCAGAGTGGGCCAACAGAACAGATGAGAGAGCATAGGGATGGGGGGGGGCTAAAAACACAGGGAACACGGAGACAGATGATGGGACTGAGGAAAGGAACCACGGATGGGGGGAGAGAGAGAGAGAGAGAGCGAGGAATGGATGGGGCAGGAGATCAGAGGGAGCCTCTATAGTGTCTCTTGCTCTCCCTTTAAAGAAGAGCCAGGAAAACAGATTAGGACTCCTCTTTTCTCCTGGGGGAGCGTGCACACGCACACACACACACATACACATACACATGCACACGCGCGCACACACACACATTAACAAATATATAATGCACAAATAAATACACAAGATGCACAAGCTATATAAGCACACGTGTGCACACAAATACCCTGTCCACTCGATCCCCCCCCTATTCACACACAGGAACGGCATTGTGTGTGAACTGGAGTATGGCTAACTCTTTACACGGTGACCTGCCCAGCCCAGGACGTTGCCATTCACCAGGTTTTGTGTGCTCATAAGAAGAGCCAGTTTGGGTTCGTTTAAGCACCATGGCATGTGTCACGTTTGCTAATTTATTGTGACACAAAAGGGGGATAATGTGAGGGCAGACATTTGCTCCCCTAAAAAGGTTATATGGACACAGTTGCACACCTGCACACACACACACACACACACACACACACACACACACACACGTCAACGCACGTGTGTTGCCTTTGAGATATGATTTTTAACGCTAATAAATATGCTATATTCATGGGAAATCAGTATTTGAACAGCTAAATCCGGCCACCTTTTTGGCATCCCTATTCTGGGCCTAATATATCCAATCTGAGGACCCCCTCGGAAGATATCCAATCCGAGGACCCCTCTGGAAAGCGAGACGCTGCGTGTCAAGGGGCATGTTCTCATTGCAATGCATTGTAGATCAGCTATTTTCTGCAAAGATATTTTAGTGAGGACTGAAAGCAGGAGGGGGGGGGGGGGGGGGGGGGGGGCTTTGGAATCTGGTGAACCAAGTATAAGGTTTTAAACGGGCATGTCCAAAGTCTGGCCCAGGGGGACAATCGTGCGTGGCACATTTTACATGGCCCACGGCTTCCTTCCTAAAAGAAATTATTCATGGCTCGCCAGTATATAGTCATGTGAAATTCATAAATGTTTTAATTGACCCTAGCGCACACCTAAACCTAACCATAACCCATGTCTAACCAATGACTCGTCTAAACTATGCACCCCATAGCTGGGCAGATAGTAGAACCTGTAAGTGTTCTTAACTACTCTTTCTCGAGATGTGACTGAAAGACCATTTTTATTATATGGTTCAGTTTTTCACACTGTGACCTGCATGGTTACATTTGACTACACTATACCATTTGAACAAAGTAATATTAGCATGCATGTATATAAAAAAAAAAGGCTGATTTGTTTTTGTTTTGTTCAGAGCAGCACGGATGAGGAGTGGCTTACATTTACACTGTAGTAAATTATGTTTTAGGTTACTTTGTCATGGTCCGAAGTTACAGTAAGTCAGGCGATGTATGGTGGCTCAGATGTATGTTACATGACCGTCTATATGTCACATTTATTTCATGATCATGACCGTCAGGTATTTTCATATATATGGGCAGCTGTGGCTCAGGAGGTAGAGCAGGTCATCCAATGATCCCTGGGTCGGCAGTTCGAATCCCGGCTCCTCCTGTCCACATGTCAAAGTGTCCTTGGGCAAGACACTGAACCCTACATTGCCTCCAATGTAGGGTTCCAGAGTGACACCTCACTCTGATGGGACCTTTCAACCTATTGAAATGTGACAGCTGAATACCGATAATATGACATATTTTTTGGTATATATGTTTGTGCTAAATTATGTGACAATTTATTCAGAACACTTTGGAGACTTTTCGCTCCTCTATTTCTTTGAAACTACAAGCTCTGGATCTGAAAATACTTACTAAAAGAAAACTTGGAAATAACTTAAAGATCTTGTTGTGTGTCCAAATCCTTTCAGGTCTTTTCAATACTCCATTTTCAATAGAGTTTGAGTCTTTATTCCTGAGTTGAAAAGGTTTTCTGGTACTTGGTTCTCACTTTTCCAGTGAAGATTATTAACCCATTCTGGACGGGAACCCCTTTTGGTGTTTTAACTAAGCATTATGTTATACTTTAGCTATTGAAATATTGAAATAGCAGATCTACAAGCTCATAGCGTGCCACCGAGTGGTGTGCTATGAGATTGTAGGTCTGCTATTTATAAAAAATCATAAAAATGCGGCACAAATCTTTGAATATATCTTTCAGAGCTAACTTTTTTTTCTTCGACATCAGGCCTAAATGGGTTTTAAGGTGG
The DNA here is from genome assembly GCF_963924005.1 of Protomyctophum bolini. NCBI lineage: Eukaryota > Metazoa > Chordata > Actinopteri > Myctophiformes > Myctophidae > Protomyctophum > Protomyctophum bolini. The sequence goes on from NC_137864.1 coordinate 17,573,596, forward strand.
AGGGATCTGGTCTTGGCTATCTATTTTTATAGCCTCACTTAGAAATAATTCTAACAGCCTTCTTCAGGGTGAAGGCATTTGCATCTGCCGAAACGTTGGTTTATAACTCTGTGTCCTAATAAATAATCGGCGCTTTGGCTATCGGTGCGTGCGACTCTTTTGTCTTTTCAAGACTTATCTTTCAAGATGTTTCTGCCGTGAGCTGGCACCACTATTAAGACTGGTGTGCGTATACTAGCATCCTCCTGCACAATATTTAATTTACAGTCATATTTTTCAATGCTTCAGTTGATGTTGCATGACTGTGTTATACTCTTACTGCGCCACTCTATTTACATTATTGTTTTACTAACTTGTATAGCTGGACTTTAAATTCAATGGAATTTAGATTTATTCCTAGATCAGTGGTTCTCAAAGCTTTTAATTTTCAAATGGTACTATTTGTACACTCAGAGTTACAGACACGTAAGGGTCCATTTGGAACACTCTCAGAGTTACAGACTCGTAAGGGTCCATTTGGAACCCCCCTCAAGCGACCCAGATAGTCCCTGAGAACTCCTGTCTTAGATTTCGACCGAATCGACCGATGCGCAAGTTATGAGTATCAGAATCGGTTATCGGGAAGGAGAGAATTGTATTGGTACATCTATCCAGTATGCTAAATAATAGAGAGAGAGAGAGAGAGAGAGAGAGAGAGAGAGAGAGAGAGAAAGACCACACACTGGGGTTAGTGGCGTTTCTTTTTCTGTCTTTTTTTTTGGCAGGGGGGTCAGTGAATAGCACTGTCGTTCCAATGCTTGTGGATGCTAACATTGCGATGGCTTCAGACTGCATTGTTGTGCTGTAAGCCTGTATTACTCAGTGTGTGGTGCTGATGGCAGTGATACACGAGCGTTTATTCTCAGACATATTTTTATGTTTTTTATTCGGTGTCGTATAAACAACGGTATGACGGAATGTTCTGTTCCAAATTGATGTCATCGAAGTTAATGTTACTGTTGTGTGTGTGTGTGTGTGTGTGTGTGTGTGTGTGTGTGTGTGTGTGTGTGTGTGAGTGAGGGGGGGGGGTTTAAATTCTGGGCCTCCATGAAGAGATATGATACCGGGCCTCTTAAAACATATAGGGATAAAGGCATTAATACTGTGGGCCCCCATGTGGCCTCAGGCCCCATGAATCATTATCACTTTTCACTGTTTCATGCGACGGCAATGCGCGGGAGTATGTGTTATCAAAACTGAAGTGTCCTAATGCCAGACTGTGATAAAGACAGCCCCCCCCTCCCACACACACACACACACACACACACACACACACACAGAGAGAGAGACGTTCTTGGAAAAGTGCGCGCACTGTTCAGAAACACAAACGGCTTGTGCTGGGCGGGTCCATCAGATTTGGGTACATGCCATGTTTCCTGTCAACCTCTCTCACATATTATATTTCGTTTATTTTCTAATATATTATCTAATATCTAATAATGGAATATAAAGGTAAATGGACGACGTTATTATCGTGCCACCTAGAAGTAGAACCAATGTACTGCAGGGATGGGAGAATGTGCCGTTGTACAAGTTAGGAATAAAGTATACCATTTTATTAAAAGGTGTACAGTGATATTTTAGTTTTTAGTATGAATGTTAAATAGCTCCATATTACTCCTAGTGTTTGTTCATTAACAGGGGTCTCCCCATCTTTCCTGCTCTTTAGTGAACAGAAGCTACATTTTCAATATCAATGTGTCATACACAACACAAAAAATGTAATGTGACCAATTATAATTGTGGAGTTTTCTCTCCTACAATTACAATTTAGGCATTTAGCAGACGCAAACTGTATACCTCTGTATACTGAACATTTGTTTATTCCATCACTGTAGGAAAACATATTCACCATAATTATTAGTGCACTCACCTTTATATACTTTAGTTTTTTTTATCCTTTCTATCCCTTTCCAAACGTTTTATTCCAGACAAGATAGACATCACATGGAGGAGCTGCAGGCTTTCAAGTGAAACATTTATTTTAACCTGTATTTTAGTAGCCCCTGCAGCGAGGGGGCATTCTGCATGGCAAATACATTTTTATTGTATAATATGGAACCACCGTAAAATCCTCGTTGTTCATTTATTCAGTTGTAACCAAATGGACCAGCAAGGCTCCACTGCGTGTATATATGGTTCTCATAGTGGGCTCCGAAGGATCCTCGGGGGGGGGGGGGGGGGGGATATTTTGCAATGATATTCTTGAACACATATCTATCTCCCTCCCCATGGCCAAATAATCATCAATCTGGGGTCCTATGAGAACCACTGCAGGGTGGATGTGAGGGTGTGTATACTGACTACCACAGTCGGTATGTCGCTGCATGTCTCTCGATGTGGGTGCTGTGATATGAACATACTGGTGTCTTCGTCCCCGCCTGCACTGTGCCAAAGCCATGTGTAACTCACACCACCAATGGCCTGCATAGTGCCCAAGTACTTCCTCCTGCACACTCACCTGCCAAAGAATACTTCCACCTATTCCTCCTCGCGTTCCTCACCATCCTTCCTTCCTTGCCTTCTTCCTCCCCCTAATTCCTTCGTTACTTTCCTAGTTTATTTGTGTCTAACCTTTTGAGGGGGGCTATAGCTCCTTCACCGTCTGGCTTTCGGAATGATGTCACGTGGAAGCCATTAAGTCTATGGACTTTTAATGTCTGCTCAGAGCACTTTTAACAAACATATACCAGGTGCCCCTTACTTCACACTATTATTTTTTTATCCTTTGGTTGCCCTCCTCTCAATCTCCCAGACCCAGTCTGTGTCACAGTTGCATGGCAGAGAGAGAGAGAGAGAGAGAGAGAGAGTGTGTGTGTGTGTGTGTGTGTGTGTGTGGCGGGGAGCAGGGCCAGCAGTAGAGACCTCCCTGTGTCCATCCAGGCCAAGCAGAGATTTGTAATGCTAGACAACACTCGGGCAATGCTAGGATAAGAACCCTGGCCGACCGCAGACAAAAAGGGCCTTGTTGTTTCTCTCCTCCTCGACACTACTTATTACACTTCTCACCAGACCCAGAGAAACAGATAGAAAGAGGTCAGTCAGAGAGAGAGAGAGAGAGAGAGAGAGAGAGAGAGAGACACAGAGAGAGAGATAGAGAGAGAGAGAGACAGATGATTCTGTTGGCAATTCCTGTCGGAGGGACAAACTGAAAGTGTTGCTGCATGCTGCAGGGCCAACATAACGTTCTGCACTGTATTATTATATGACAATACTCACTGCATAATATGCAGTGTTTTATATTATAAAACACTGCATATCAGCATGCATGTCATTTCCCCCTCTCTTCAGGAGGCATGCAGGCACAATATCAGGAGTTGATGTATTTTTTGTAAAAAAAAAAAAAAAAGAAAAAGAAAGAAAAGTGCTGAGGCCATGCAAGGATCAGTGAGTTGTGTGTTGTTGGCAACCTGCAGGCCTTTGGCTTCTGTTTGAGCTGTGTTTTCAACTTTGTTGTATACTTGCGAGGATGTATTGTAATCATGGCATAGCAATCAGTATTAATGAGGAATCTCAATGGCCCATCAATCTCATTTATTTATTTAGTGTCTGATTGTACATGAGTCATAAAGTCAGTGACGGTTATTTAAGTTTTTGTTTTTGTTGTCTATAAATGACCTATTTTGGTAAATTAAAGGTTGATTTATATACTGTACTATACTGTACATATGTATAAATTATCCTGAAGACTGACTGCAGCTCATATTGTTTTATAACAAGCTCTTTTCTCCTGTAAACCTTTGAGTAAACAAATGTTGGAGCCAATAGGTCTTATATTGTCAAAAGGAATATGTATTGCAGCTTGCTTCAATCTCATCCAATACATCTTTGGACATAATATAGGCCAATGTGTCTGATATTGTGTGTGTTCATCACAGAGTGGATTTTTTTAATGTATTATTATTTGCCTGGGATTCAGGATTTTGGGGTTTCCACATGCAAGCAAAAGCAAAATCCCCCCATCAATCATTTTAAAGTGAAAAATTCCCCCCACAACTCATCCAGAAAAGGTTATTTGCAATGCTCAGAAGAAACGTTCTTGCCTGGCTCCACAAAGGGCCCTTCTCTCTCTCTCTCGCGCTCTCTCTCTCTCTCTCTCACACACACACACACACACACACACACACACACACACACACACACACACACACACACACACACACACACACACACACACACACACACACACACACAGTGAGCTTTTTAAGAAGCCGTTGCCCACATAATGGTGGGTCTTAAAACAGCGTGGTATTTAGAAGCATTGCGGTTGCCTGTATAAGGGGTCGTTAAGGGGACTGCGGGTAGATACATAGGGTGCGTAAGGCGTTCATTAGCCCAAAAGCTCGGCCTAATTGATGCGTAGCTTACAGGGCTCACTGGCTGCTGAGTTGTGTGAATTCAATTAGGGGGGAATTAGCTCACCAACAAAACTTTGAGCTGTTTGTTTTTCATCTTGGGCTATAGGTATAGCCTCTTATTTATGTGTCAATTAATTTAATCATTTTGAAGGGGTATTTTATTTGCATTGCATGTATTTTGTCACGTCAGAGTTTTATTATATAGGCTATGTTTTGGCAACAGGCTAATCCAGGCAACTAATCATATTAAGCCATCTGACACTTATATGGTTTATCTCGAGAAGCGCTAAACAGAGAAAGCAGACAGGTAGACATACTGGCTTTCACAAAAACAACAATCTAGCACGGGGTCGAGCTACAAAAGCATTGCGCCCATTTCTGGCATAATAACTTTATTATGCGGTCAGATGTAGTGAACAGTAATGTTAGTTTAGCCAATAGGTATACTATCAGAAAATAAAGTCAAAATGGGTTCCCATTAAACACACAGACAATTAGCCTACATTTAAACGAATTATAATATCATGACTTGTCAGTGGTTATTTAAGATATTATTTACCTAAAAGCTCCATGGTTTCATGTTACTCACCTTTATTGTTGAAACGGGTTAAATTTAATTAAATGGAGGAATATTGTCTATCATACTTCTTAACGCACAGAAATATAGGCGTTATTTTTCATTGTGATCATGTGACTATATGCACGCTAACATTTTTCAAAATAATAGCCTAGTATAATTATTAAAGAAGTTTTAATGTTAACAAACAAACATAGGCCTTTATTCTAACCACTTATACTTGCATGCAGGGCTCATTCGATTTATATTTGATTATTTTTATCTTTTGTTTTGTTTTGTTTTTAGCCAAATTTCATATTTTTTATTAAAAATCTGCAAACACATTCTACACATTTAAAAAAAATGTAGGCCTTCAAAAAATATATCTGTACAGATTTCAGTCTTATACAGAAGCTATATATGCTAAACTGTCACCTCTATATTGTGTAACTTGGTAATATAGATGTTCCCATGGATATATAGCTACATTTCTCGCATAGTAATATTTACAATAATCAGATTATTTGTGTTCGTTAGCTAACAACAGGGGCCTACTATCAAAAGCATTGGTGTCATTCCTTCATTCAGGATGTGGTTGTAGGATATATGCACCTGCAATGACATCATTTATAGGGCCGTATGGGTAAATCATATAATAATAATAATGATAATAATGATAATTATGATAATAATTATAATAATTATTAATAATAATGCAGTACCAAGGCAAAGAGCAAATAAATGTCTAAATGTGACAGTCATGGTGTGTGTAGGCCTAACAGTGCCTTATAGCAACACATTATATTGGCCTATTATAGGCCTAAGGAAGCATATCGTCGTTTATACTATAAAACTCACACTTTATCATGCATGCCCTCTGTCAATTAGGACATTTTACTATATATTTATTATTGAATTAGTGGTTAGCTTATAGTAACTGATAACAAATATCTAAGTTTTTATTTCCCCCCAGGAAATCAAAAGTATATATGAGATGGTCAGATTAATGTGCACAATGGGCCAGTGTTGTAACATTTTCCCCATGCGCGTGCTTGTCAATGTCATGTCAACCTGCATGCCTTTGATATAGGAAAATTGCAAACGGATAAATTATTTTTCTTCTAGTATACGCAATAAGACAATCAAAGAGAATTGTTTAAATTCCTTAATAATTGTTCATATTGGATTCCTCTGCCGTTTAAACATGTCAGTAATTTATTTTGGGTGTATACTGTTGCGTTTTGATATTGAATATTGAAAACATTTAACCTTTATGTATTTAAATCTATATGTTAATACTATAATGCGGGGTACCAACAAAAAAGGCTAGCTCATTGTTTCTGGAAAATATTGGGTTCATTGCGTGTGCCTGCAATGCATGCAGTTAGCTTTCTTTAAGCTTATTTCAAAAGGTTAAATGCGGCCAACAGTTTGCGTTACGGCCTTGCTGTGCTGCGTGACTAATACCTTGGCTTGAACAAATGCCTAGCTTCGATGAATTGAGTACACAAGGAAGGAGTTGAGGACCCCAATGGAAACAAGCCGAGGCCCGAAACAAGGCTTTGTTGCATGGATTCATCCTTTTATTGTAGCCTATACTGTAGGCCTACATTGTACTGTATTGACCTTGGCTTGAATTGTACTGTGCTCATCTTGAAATGCAAACGGTTAATAAAGTATTAAATCAACCAATAAAGTATTCAATACAAATATTTTAAAAAAAACTCCAGACGTTGTTTCGTGCATGTTAAACTGAACGACCTTTTGTTGAAATAACTTAATTCACAATTAAATGATATGTGTGAATAATGGATAAGCCAAATGTGATGCATCACATTGGGATCGAGGTCGACAGTTAATAATTGATCAGCCGTTATGTTGCGAGGAGGAGGAATGTCAAAACGTTCAGAACGAAACGACGCACATGGAAATAATACGCGAGACAGAAGAGGGTCGTTATGCAGATTGGTGGGACGTTAAACTGGCATTATAAGGTCATTCAAAAAATGACATATTGATAAGAGACGCGGGTTACACTATACAGGATAGATAGAAAGAGACATGATGTTAGTGATAAAGTATATAAGGAAGCTCCGCGTGGCCTATAGGGCAGGCAGTGTGTGTGTGTGTGTGTGTGTGTGTGTGTGTGTGTGTGTGTGTGTGTGTGTGTGTGTGTGTGTGTGTGTGTGTGTGTGTGTGTGTGTGTGTGTGTGTGTGTGTGTGTGTGTGTGTGTGTGTGTGTGTGTGTGTGTGTGTGTGTGTGTGTGTGTGTGTGTGTGTGTGTTGGTATAGAACCCTCACGGCCGGGGACCTCGCTTCACGCAGAACTGATTGATTATAGGCCTAGTTGATTTTGCCTGACAAGTTATCCAGACAAAGCAGACTCTCCGCTGGCCTTTGACCCTTCCTTTGTAATGTATGTCAGTTTAGTTCGCTTATAGACTGTAGACATGTGTCTGTGTCATAAACCATACCGTCCCTCACAGACTCAGTGCACATACATCTGTGCACATATTTTGATTGACTTACTAACATGGACGTGCGTGCATGGTGCGGATAAATATCCACCAATACACGTTCAGATTTATAAACGGTGCTCTCTCTTGTCATGTTGGACTCGTTGTGGTCCCTGATGCAAATGGAGGCGTTTGTTTCATGGACCCATGAAAAGTAGGCCTATTTTGTTTAAGTTTTAACTCTATATCATGCACGTTCTTTCACTTTGTCAGTGTTTACTTTGAAGGGTATCGAACAGTGTATCACTTTTGGCCAAATTCCATGATTTCCTTTATAGGCCGCTGCATAACCCAAACCACTTCAGCCCATATAGCAATAGCCGCATGAATAGCCATACAAGCACACAGAGCATCACAATGTGATGTGAGCTGAGCTTGTAGTTCGGTATACATTTGTCACGGCGGACAAGACGAGACCGTCTTTGCCACGGACACATATTGTTCCGTGTATACGGACATAATTGAACTTGGTGGGCTGAGTGCATGGCAGCAGCAATGCACTGCAGTGCAGACAGTGCAGGGTGTATAGCATGCTGCACCGTCGCCTCTAATCCAGCAGTGCAGGTTCCCAAACTTTGTATAGCCTGCAAGACAGTTTACCCGGCCCGGGACTCAAACGAATGAAAATAACCGATCTACAAGCTCACAATGCGGCGCGAGCTTGTTTCTAGGTGAAATTACTAGAAAATTACTGAGGGGGGAGAAAAAAATCATTGTATTTATTTTTAATTCATTTTGGAAAATGTTTTTTTTAAATAATAATTTAAAACTAAATGTATAGGAAACCATATAAGGGACCCCCCCAAAAATGTACCCACAAAATGGGCCCCGACCCAGTGTTTGGCAAACAGTGGCCTATTAATCCCCACCGGCCGTGATTTAGCCCGAGAGAGAGAGAGGCTGTAATGCGGTAAAGCCCCGCAGCTGCTCTCCTCTCCTCTCCCTGCCTTGCATGGCCGCTCCGCTCTGTACATCTCCGCGACAAACAGACAGACTGCGAACCGCTCGCGTTATTAATAATTCACCAACACGCTTTCCCACCACAACACAACAACAACCGCTGCACATTCATTCACGCCACATACGGCCCCCCCCCCACCTTTATTACAAACAACCCCTCATTATTTATCCCACCCCTCCTTTTTTGTTTTAATCTATCTAGAGCGACTGCGAGCTGAGCAGCGAGTTTAAAAAAAAAGAACCTGGCTATAGTGGCTACATCTGATCTGATCTGACTTCGGGATAGGGTGATATCTGACCGATCGTCGCTTTTTTGGGGGGAGCACAACAAGCAAGTATATAGCAGCGCGGAGATCGAGCTTCCATTTTCTGCATCCATTCAGGCAGGGTTGCACTGCAGCCTTCGTTCGGAGAGCCGTGCCGTGCCGTGCCGTGCGTGGTGGTGGACGGACAGTGTGTCGCTGGATGCATGGCTCCGCGTGTAGGCATCCTGCTATGGTGATCTGACTGAAGCTTGGTTCTTTCATCTTCGTCGGCGGGGCTTTGAGGAGGGAGGCGGCGGCGGTGGCGAGGGACCAGGGCAGGGTGTCCCCGACTGTGTGTGGAAGGAACAAGAGAGAGAGAGAGAGAGAGAGACGTGGTGGGGAGAACAGTACAGTAGCCTACGATACGCTACGCACCACACGCAGGAGAGAGAGAGAGAGAGAGAGAGAGAGAGAGAGAGAGAGAGAGAGAGAGAGAGAGAGAGAGAGAGAGAGAGAGAGATAGGCACTGCTGCTGCATGCTTTTTGGGCACGTTTTGGGCAACGGGAGCTGCCGGTGTGCTGCCTGCTGCTGAATGCCTGGCGGTTAGAGTTTGCACATGGAAACAACAATATAAATATATACTTACTTTCAATCACACCTCCGTCCATTGATTTTTTTTGTATACATATTATATTTTCGCGGGGGTCTTTTTCTGCATGTCCACCACGGATCGACTTCATCACGCGCGTCTCTCTCTCTGCCCTCCAACTGTTGGAACAGCAACTTTCGTCTCCTGTGCGCCGCTGAGCTGATCATCAGGACGCGACTCGCGGGACTTTGACGTCTTCTGTGTGAACTTCTCGGGCCGGCTCGGCTGGCCGGGTCGGTGTGTGTGCTGTCTGTCACTGCCGTGGTGTCGGTGTTATTAACGAGTGGATCGGGTGGAAAAACACCGAATAACGAAGAAACCGCGGAGGGCCTGGCTGGTTCTCCTCTCTCTCTCTCTCCTCACACTGCATGGAGCCACTTTGGAACAGACCTTAAGGCTGGGACTCTGTTAAAGGTCTTTTTGCTTCCGGCAACAGCGAAGAAGGAACCAAGTTGGTGCTCTCTCTCCGTCTCTCTCCCTCTCTCGACCCTCTCTCTCCTCCTCGCTCCCCCTCTCACTTTTTGGAAGCCGAACTTTTAAAGGAAAATGGGGCAGTGAGAGTGTTGGCAATTTTCCCCCGCGCTATAATGGTACGTGCTATGTAACTCAATATAGTTCAACTCTGCTAGGTCTGTGTGTAATGTGTATAGGGTTTGTGTGTGGGGTAAAGTGCATTATATATAGGACTGAGGTGCATTTTATTGGTTAGGTTTGTAATATTATTTTCAAAATGTTGAATATAGGGTATTATGTGGGCCCATGCATGGCCTGCCTTATTTCAGTTGCCCTGCACAACGGGTCGTTGGTTTTTGGCTACAAGTTAAGGGTGATGATGAAGTGTGTGTGTGTGTGTGTGTGTGTGTGTGTGTGTGTGTGTGTGTGTTTGTGTGCGCGCGCGCCTCTCTGAGACATGTGCACTTGACTTTACGGAGTAAAGTGCAGCACTTTAAGTGCTGTAATCACCTTCACCATGTTGCCTTACTATTATATATTTCTAAGGCCACATAAGTCACATTGGACGCAGGGGAACATTTTATTTACAAGGCCCATTATGATAAGCAAAATCTACAGCAGGCCATGATTAGGAAATATAGGTTTTGGGCATATTTCCCACACGGTCACCTCAACAACGTATTTCTGGTGCAGGTGTAGCCTATTTGTAGGGTAATAATTAGCCTCCTACTACATAGTTGTTAAAAGGCTACATGTAGGCTACATTTTATTTTTGACAACTGTCTTGTTGCTTTTACATGCATGTAGGCTGACTTACAACTCGAGCAGATTTGTATTTCTTTTTAAACTCACGGAATCATAAAACTCACCACTCGCCTATATCATTTAATTTGCCCTCGCTGATGACATTGTTAACAATATGCAAGTATGGCTAATTGATTGCAGGAGCGTGCATGAGTGAGTAGCCTATAGCCGGTTGACCGTCTCTCCGCGCTGCAGATCAAAGGGAATAAAACACAACGCAACGACAGGCTGTTTTATCTGTGCTGGAGCGGCCCGGTTGTGCTCTACAGTATTAGATATATCTGCAGTGCTTGGTGATTTCAACAGGAGATATTTGCAGTGTTTTTATTACTTCTGTTTATTTTTTTAGACACTCACCCGGCTGTATTTTGTCTCTCCACATTTCCCCTGTCGTCGCTGCCTGAGCTTAATTGGTTATCTTTTTTTTTAATTATTATTTTATTTTATTTTCCTAATTTTTTTAAGTCATTGTTGCTTGATGATATAGTCTATACTCGCGTGCGTGTGCGTGCCCGCATGGTTACATTGGATAAGGATTAGATTAGTATACTATATGCTCTCATATATAGGCCTAATATATGCAACATCACAAACTGAGTGTCATGGTATTTCATTTATTACTGATATATCACTGTGGGAGGAATAGTTTCATGATATATACTCAAAACGAATTCAGTAGGACCTAATTTTGGTATAAATTTTCTCGAAAATCATGCTTTGAAAATGGTGATGTTGCTATAGTGCTATACCCAATACTAATATATTGCTGTATCCAATTTACAGAATTATAGTATTCCATAGTAATAGACAGCATTGCCACTATAGCTTATATTGTGATCTATAATAACTGGTATTTCACCGTGATCAAGCCAAGAGAGATAATGGTGTCTGTGATTATACACTAAAATGCTCAGTGTTAATTTAGCTTTCAGAGTTATATTATCACTCAGCACACACACACACACACACACACACACACACACACACACACACACACACACACACACACACACACACACACACACACACACACACACACACACACACACACACACACATATATATACCTCCATTAAACACCATACTAAAAGGCCTGATTTGTGCTTCTCCCAGGCCAGTTCTGAAAGATATTTTAAAGTTAATAGGTCTTATATGCAGGATTGACCCGTTTTTATGACCATGATAAGGTGGTGATGCACTATGTTGACATAAAAGGAAAACATTCCCAACAAATGGATACTCATGCCATCATGTAATTATGCAGCTGCCAGTAAACAAGAGTTTACAATGTTTACAGCAAGTTTTGAATTATTTCCTTGTGCCCTGTTGTCCTTTGCCCCGGCCTTTGTACAAATGAATTATAAATTACAGAACATGGTTTATTGACTCACTCAACCGAACCTTAATTTGAAATGAGGGTCATGTAGAAACATTGTAATCATAATGGCTGAAACTATTTGATTTGGTTGAAATATAAAAGTATTTTGAGACTAGCCTATAGTGTAAACCATGCATGCAACCTTTATGCATCAAGCAGCTTTGATTGATGTCTCCCATGCAGGGAAATTACATGTTTCCAATGCTTTCTGTAATCGGGACGCGGTGAACACAAAGATTATGTGCTTTTGAATATTGGCAACTTTTCTAAGGTCACGTTTTGGGGATACCTGCCAAAAAACAAACAAAAAAAACAACTGCTGCTGCTGGATTATTGTGACTGTGCCACCTGCACAAAGCCCCAAATTAGTCTACCGCATGCATTTACAAATGTTATCTCACAGCTATTTTAGCTATCACTTGGCCAATCTGATAAGTCTGACTGCATTTCTTTCTTGCACCATCCATGACGCATGCACCATTTGACAATGCATGATTGAACTTGTTAATAGAATAGGCTATACTGCTTTTGTGTTTAATGTGGCCCTATATAATATAAACACACCCTATTGTGGCACATAAAAAAAATAGAGAATCCAATAAAAAAATATTGAAAATAGCTGATCTATAAGCTCACAACGCATCACGTCGTGAAGCTTTGTGAGCTTGTATTGGCTATTTCCGGCATTAGTCATACAACAAAGTTACGGTATATATACGCATGCATGGGCCTTAAATGCATGCTTGCATGCGTGGTTATTGCTGAGCAGACCTCCCAGCCACCTGTCAATCACCTCAAAGACAGCATTGTTAGCAGTGGCAACCTGTGAGAACGGGTGTGAACACTGTCATACAATAAATTATAACTTACTTTAGCTTTTTGTTTATAGTCTCAGAGCTGGCTGGGAAGCAGATGGGATATTTGAAGTGAGCCTATATCGTTCTGTTACATTGAGTCACTTTGTGTGTGTGTGTGTGTGTGTGTGTGTGTATGTGTGTGTGTGTGTGTGTGTGTGTGGGGGGGGGGGGGGGTGTCTGTCCTTGTCCATGTTCTGTAAAGCAACTCAACACTCTGTGGTTTTTGCGGTAAACTCCGCTGTATAAGGCTCATAACCACATGAAATCTCCCCATGGATCAGCCTTTGTCGGGCACAAAGGGTCGATTGTACCAGCCCAAACCTCATTGTTAAGTGCACTTAGCCAGTGTGGCAAGGCCTTTGGCTGAGTGTGGTTGGCCCATTAACTGTGTCCATGACTATAAGGATCCGAGTAGGAAGACAGAGGGATTGGATTACACTGCTGAAGTTAAAGTATGATGCGGTGCGAGTGGTGCGTGTACTACTACTGTGCTAGTGCATACATGGGTAACTGGCGGCGGCCGGGGGCCACATGCGGCCCCCACCATCACTAAACCCCATTTGGACCTAAGGACGATATACAAAAAATGCTTCTAAATTCTGTTTTCATGTCAAGAACCCCCAGAATGATCTGTATTTGGCCGCAGACCCCCATCTGAAAATATGTAGTTCCAGGGACCCCCCAGAAGCAAGGATTTGAGTTCAAAACCGTTCGCTCCGAAAGAAAATATATTCAAAGATTTTTCAAAAATAGCAGATCTACAAGCTATGAGCTTGTAGATCTGCTATTTTTCAATAGCTAAAGCATAACATGATGCTTAAAACACCAAAAGGGGTTCCTGCCCGTAGGTTAATATCAGAATACTGATATAGTATTGATTTCAGCTGTTACAATTCCAAACATGCAAACATGACCCACTTTGATTATACTTTGATTACTTACTTTAATTATAGGCTACTTACTCGTAAAGTTAACATATAACTATAATTTGAAAAGGCATTTGAAATTAAATAAAAATGTTAAAAATTGTAATAAAAATAATTCAGGATTTCAATTCAAATATAGATTTGAGCTTGTAGATCTGCTATATTTGCTACGATAGTAATATGCAATGTTCCACACTGAGTGAGTGTGGAACTATAGTGGCCCTCTGGAGTGAGTGTGGAAATATAGTGGCCCTCTGGAGTGAGTGTGGAAATATAGTGGCCCTCTGGAGTGAGTGTGGAAATATAGTGGCCCTCTGGAGTGAGTGTGGAACTATAGTGGCCCTCTGGAGTGAGTGTGGAAATATAGTGGCCCTCTGGAGTGAGTGTGGAAATATAGTGGCCCTCTGGAGTGAGTGTGGAACTATAGTGGCCCTCTGGAGTGAGTGTGGAAATATAGTGGCCCTCTGGAGTGAGTGTGGAACTATAGTGGCCCTCTGGAGTGAGTGTGGAACTATAGTGGCCCTCTGGAGTGAGTGTGGAAATATAGTGGCCCTCTGGAGTGAGTGTGGAACTATAGTGGCCCTCTGGAGTGAGTGTGGAAATATAGTATCCCTCTCCATCGTCAAAGTTGCCCACCCCGTATACTAGTGTACCAAAATGTCAACGCCTGGACAGTTACTGTTGGTGTAGCAGTATTAAGCCAACAGCTACACTTTATGTCATCGAGTCATTGACGGATATAGGTTGCCAGGTTGGGTGAATCTCTTGGGTGTGTCACCGACCATGCAGGCCTCCTGCAACTATATAAAGGGCTCTGTACGAACTTGTTCACTCCTAACAGTTTTGGTATTAAAAGGATTCTATTTCATTTTGAGACAGATTGGTGTTGTTGCACAACCACACAAGCACTCGTGCAGGGCTTTATAGCACACCGTAAAATCCATGAGTGTTCATTTAACTCTGTGAATGAGCAAATGGAACAAAAGGGTTACATTTGGACACTTTAACACTCAATATTTTACTGTGTAATATGTATTTCATGCAAGTTGATTGTACTGTACCTGCATTCCTGAAACCATTATCACGCAGACACAGGTGCACAGACACACGCACACCACGCACGCACGCACTGACACACTTCAGAGTCCAGACAGTGTGAAACCTGTGCATAGATCCATAAGAGTGAAATAATTAGCCTCACCATGCACAGTAGCCTTCCATATCTCCCTCTGCTTTTTCAAACCCCACTTTTCTCTTGTTTTCTCTCTTACTCTACCACCCCACCCCCCCTCCCCCCAACCCCCAGAGTGATCCCCCCCCCCCCCCCATTTCTCCCCGAGGTGGTTCTGGCAGAGACTCACACGGCGGCCATTTCTCCCTTTCATACACCCCTCACACACCGCAGAACAGATCGCCAGTACGGACCGGTGGTGTTTGAAGTGGCTGCCATCTCACGCAGGTTGCCTGTTAGCCACCCGCCCCACCCCACCCCCAACCAACCAACACACATACTCTATTTTTATGCGCCTCAGCTTGGCAGTATACTCCATGCAAGCCACACAAAACTGCCATTATCATAAATGCGTAAATAAATACATGAAGGTGACAATGACATCTATGGCTGCTACTACTAAACAGGAACTGACAGCATTGGTGGTGTAGTAGTGGATTTGCATGATGACTGTCCTTAAGGCTGAAGAACTGTCTGCAGGCTTCTGGAAAAGAGGAGAGAATTGCACCAGGTGTGTGATGGCGAGTGCATGGTTTATGTGGGCGAATGGTGTGCACGCACGCACGCACGCATGCACGGGCGTGCGTGTGCGCGCATGTGTGTGTGTGACAGGGAGACAGATCACTTATATGGTGCCATTAGTATACTTTAAAATGGAGCCATCTGAGAATAAATTCCACCAATTGGGACTTTCATATGCATGCATGCGTGTGTGTGTGTGTGTGTGTGTGTGTGTGTGTGCATGCGTGCAGCGTGTGTGCATGTGTACATGCGGGTTCATGTGTGTGAGAGTGTGTGAGAGTAGCTTTTCGGAGATCTCACCTCCAAAGAATTTGGCCATATGGTCGATAACATATACCCAGAGAGAGAAAGACAAAAGCACAGAGCCAGAGAACGGATGTGAGAGCGGGAGAGTCTCCCTTTGTCAACGGAGGCAGCATGCAGGGATGGAGGAGGGAGCTCCCATGAACATCAATCCATATACAACTATCTTAACCCGACCTGGGAACGATTCTACAAATGTCTTTAGAAACATAGAAACATAGAAACATGGGTTTTTCAGAAAACTCATTTGGAGTTTTCTGAAAAACCCATGTTTCTATGTCAGTCATTCTCAAACATTTTCTTGTCAAGGACCCCCAAGATTATATATAATTGGCCACCGACCCCCATCTGAAAATATGTTGTTCCATGCAGGGACCCAGAAGCAAAGATTTGAGTTAAAAACGTCGACTCTGAAAGAATATACATTCAAAGATTTGCACTACATTTCACGATTTTTCAAAAAATAGCAGATCTACAAGCTCATAGCGCGGCACCGAGCTTGTAGATAATGAGCTTGTAGATAATGCTTAAAACACCAAAAGGGGTTCCTGCCCAAAATGAGTTAAGCCTGAGGTAGACTCAGTGGCGAGCTATATAGTGTCACACACACCAAATTAGCCTATCTACAAAGCTCCACGACAGACAAGCCTGTGCGCTTGTAGATCGGCTATTTTTGGATGCACCGCACCAGGCATCAGATCAGATGGTTCAAGCAACAAAAAAAGAAAGGAATGCAGCGAGTCCCCCTGCATATTTGTGCATGCGGGGGAAAAAAATCTGTCGCAATTAACACATTTGCATTAGGCTGAAGGATGGACTCCAAATAGGTCACTGACTCAATCTCCCGCCTCGGAATCTTCCCTCTAAAATGTTAACCCATTTAGGTCTGACGTTGAAATTAAAAAATATATATATTTTCTGAAAAACTGATCTTTTTCTATATCAGTGGTTCTCAATATTTCATGTCAAGGACCCCAAAAATTATATGTAATATCCCGCCGACCCCCATCTGAGAATATGTTGTTCCAGGGACCCTCCATGAAGAAGCAAAGATTTGAGTTAAAAACTGAAACTCTGAAAGAATATATATTCAAAGATTTGAGGCACATTTTCACGATTTTTCAAAAATAGCAGAAGTGCCGCGCTATGAGCTTGTAGATCTGCTATTTTTCAACAGCTAAAGTATAACATAATGCTAAAGGGGTTCCCGCCCAGAATGGATTAATTAAGGAGGGCTTTGAGATTTTTTTCCGCTC
>NC_137864.1:17600649-17603149 GCF_963924005.1 Protomyctophum bolini
TCGTGTTTTATTTTTTCCTGATAATTTACAGACAATCTGTTTATTTTATTTAAGGTATAATTTGTCAATCCTAGCCCATATCCAGTATCCTGCATGCCGGCTATATCATATGTCAGGTTGAAGGCAATGGATTGTTATGTGGCTAAAACCTATATAACATAGACGTTTAATTTATGAAAGGCTTATAAAATGTATTATTCATCTTAATAATTCTGCGTGTTTTTTGTGTTTTTTTCCTTCCTCCTTGGCTCCTTTATTGCTTTTCGCACACAGACTACAGGCCTTTATTTCTCACGTGCAGCTCGAGAGGTCACGGCCTATATGCAATTTCACTTTCCCCCCCTGCTGAACCCATTTTGCCTATTTGGGAAGCATCATATAGGCCTGCTATATTATACTAAAATTACATTTACTATATAATACACATGTGTCCGGTGGCAATGAGCCATAGGTGCATGTTTGGATGGGAAATAAATGCTTTTCTGAGCGGCCTTTGCATGGCTTCGTCAAGTGATATATGGGGTTTAGAGTGTGTGTGTGTGTGTGTGTGTGTGTGTGTGTGTGTGTGTGTGTGTGTGTGTGTGTGTCGTGTGTCCTCCATGCTTATATGCCTGAAGATTTTTCTGTAATTATATCAAGATACGTTTTTAGAAACTATAACAGGACTCGGCTTGCTTCATGCGAGAATTAGGGCATGCGTGCCGCGTGCCAGCTCCGGATTTCAACCCCCATGTTGCTACTGTCTGCAGTCTGTCGCTATATTATAACATGGGGCTTACATCAAAAAAACTAAAATATATGCAGCACATTCCTTCAGAATCGCTATTCCTTTTTCTGTGTTTTTGTGTCGCTGTTATTTTTGGGTATATATGTGATGATTCTAGCATAGAGGCTATATCTGATCAATAGGCCATTTGATGTGCTAAAAAAATCAGCCTATTCTGCATATTGGCTGTAGATAATTTTCCAAGCTTTATTTGTGTGAAGGCAGAGGTCCGCGTTGACTTTCCATTTCTTTCCATTAATTAAAATTAATTGGCAACAGATCCCTGTCGGCGCGGCCCCGCGTGCACGCATGCTGTCCATATGCGCACTACATATTGATCTAGTTAGGCCGACACTATGATGACTGATAGATTAGAATTTATATAGAACTAATAGCCTATGGTTTCATCTCTTCTAATTATTGCGTGTCTCTCTCGGCCGTGACATATGAGTTTAAATGTATAGGCCATATATGTTAGGCCAGGGTATAGGCTGCATGCGAAGATTGTCAAAATGTGCTTTTTGTGTTGTTCATGTCTCTTGAAATCATTTGTCACCTGCACCTCCCCCATGTGCTTTATACGCCTTTGCAATATGTCAAATATATTAAAATATAGGCCTAATATATTTTTGTAGGCTACTAGCCTATAGCCTATGACCTCTGATGCGTGCATGTGAGTAGGCCCGCGTATCATCGTGTGTGTGTGTGTGTGTGTGTGTGTGTGTGTGTGTGTGTGAGCGTGCGTGAGCGCGCGTGCGTGCGTGCGTGTGTCCACTGTCCACGCACAATGCTGCCATTGTGGCAATGAAAGTATAGGCTGGTTTTTTTGCGATCTAAACTTATGTAAATAATTTTCAAATCAGAAGCGAGGAGAAGCAAAAAAAGAGAAAAGAAAAAAGAAAGAAAGAATAATTACAAAAAACTAGAAAAAAAACTAGTAGTCTATAGCGATGTAAACAATGTGATGTATTTATTAATATTAATGTCGATAAAAGCTTTGTTGGCCTCGTCCTCCGTGCGGGGCTACGGTAGAGGTGACGGTCCCTGCTTGCATGGACGTCCCTGCTCATAAAATAATGGACGCTCCGCCGCTATCCTCAGCCAAAATGTTTCACTCACGAGTCTCTCACAACGAGCCTTTTTTTTTTTTTACCATGCACGGGCTGCGTGCGTGTTTCGCAACGTTTCACATCCGTGCACGGTGGTGGGGACTGGGGACGCACTTCATTTGCATAAAGTTTTCATGCGGTTTGAACTGAAGAAGGTCGCGTTTCGCTGTCGTCAATTAAAACTTTTTATGTGGTGTGTGTGGGTTTTTTTTGGATATAGGAAGGAAGGAACTATATTTCCCCGACCCCTTATATATCCAAATGAGATGTTATTATATGTAGGCTGTAGTGTAGCCTATAAGATTGAGACTCTCGTATTTTATGATGTAGGCTATTTATAAAATAGCCTATACGAGAGTCTAAATCTTAGGCAATAGGCTATTCTATACGGCGAGGGAGGGAGAGAGAGCTTTGGTTCGAGCTGCTGCCTGCACTGGGCAGCCTGTTTGTCTCCGTGGCCGGTGCCAACTTTTGAAGCCTCGATGCTGCAAATGTTTTAACACTTTATCTACCTACCGTGGTTGGTTGGTTCGGATGATGCAAATAGATTTTTTTTGTGGTGCTTGCCTCGGTTTGTTTTCATTAGAGCTTCTGTCCAATTATTTACAGTTCTTAAGTGTTTCAG
>NC_137864.1:17605649-17635649 GCF_963924005.1 Protomyctophum bolini
TGTCTCTGTATACATGATGTATATGCACACACACACGCACACACTA
The DNA here is from genome assembly GCF_963924005.1 of Protomyctophum bolini. Taxonomy (NCBI): domain Eukaryota; kingdom Metazoa; phylum Chordata; class Actinopteri; order Myctophiformes; family Myctophidae; genus Protomyctophum; species Protomyctophum bolini. Next base: position 17,605,696 of record NC_137864.1, read on the forward strand.
TACGTACGTGCACATCCCCGTCCACACTTCCTAGTGGATTATAGGATGATAGTGGTAGCAGGCGGCCCCCACAGCTGTCGTATGGTGGTCCATGATATAGCTGTGGCTACCGAGCCACATGGCACACACATGTATGTGCGCGCATGCACACACACACACACACACACACACACACGCACACGCGCGCACACACACACACACACACACACACACACACGTCTCTCTCTCACTGCAGACAAAATGTGACAGAACACTCACGTAGGTTAGAGACAGACAGACATATGGCGCGGGAAGAAGAACTGCACTGAGTCTTAATCACTTCAGCGTGCCGAGCGGTCAATGCAGGGATAATGTAATTCAGTACATGAGCATTCTATACAGGGAGGGTCCCCGTGCAGCACAAGTAGTTCATCATACAGTACATGCAGCATCAAAATCAGTTAAAACCTGCACTTTAATCCTGTTTTATTTTTATTTTATTTGTATTTGTAGGTGTTTTACTGTGGCGGCGGTGGCTCAGGGGTAGAGTGGCTGGATGGTAACCGCAAGGTTGCCTGTTCGAACTCGGGCTCCCCCAGAGTTAGTGTCGAAGTGTCCTTGAGCAAGACACTGAAGCCCTAATTGCTCCTGATTTGCCTTGCATGGTTTCCGCCGCCATCGGTGTGTGAATGGGTGAATTGATGCACAAATCTAGCGCATTCGATAAAGGCGCTATATAAATGCACCCATTACATTTAGGCTGTTTTGAACATATGGCACACAATCTTTTCAGATGGAGGGGGGGACGACGACGACGTGGGCCAAAGTAAACACGTACCAAACACATTCTCCCTGCCCGGTGGAAACCTCATATGTACGTTTCTTTTCCTTTATTGATAGGGTATGTTATTAGACAGGAAAGGGGGAGTGACACGTGGCAAAGGCCGCCATGCAGGCTCGGGAGTCGAACCCGTGGCACGCCGTCCGGCTGGCTTGGCAGCCTAGGTGCCCAGACGGTTGAGCTAACTGTCCGGGCCAGATCTGCTGCCTTGGCGCTTTTGTGTGAAGCTGTACAGAATCTATGATCAGCGGCGTCAATATTGGGTATGGCAGCTGCCATATACCTTGGCAAGGTAAGGGAAAATATAAAATGTATAAAATCTACTGAAAAGGCTTTAAACAAAGGACTTACATATTGTGCAGCATGTTGTCGTTTTTATCCTCCCATTAAGGAGTATAGCTTTACAATCTTGTGAGTAAATTGGCCAAAAAGAGGCAAATAACCACACGTATAACCGCAAACAATTCGGCGCACGCACGGGCACGACATGAACTTGCCATAGCTTTGGCTTTTTCTGAAATGACGCCACTACATATACAAGCAGAAAACGCGAGTAGTGCGAGACGCAACGAACCGATGAGAAGATCTCAGGACGGGAGCTTGTAAAGGGGCCTCGTCTTTACAGCTGCTTCATCCCACTCCTCCTCCTCCTCCTCCTCCTCCTCTTCCTCCATCCTCCTCCACCTCCTCAATTAGCCCCGTTTGAAAGAGGAGTAGCCTAACGGTTAGCGAGGGATCAGCTTTGTTCCAGGATGAGCTTCTGTTGTTGTTGTTGTTGTTGTTTGTCTCTGTCTCTCTGTATCTCCCCCTCCCCCTCCCCCCGTCCGTTACCCCGTTGGTGGGTTTTGGGTTTTTTTTCCTCAGCGGTAACCCTGCTGAATGGACCCGATGCAGCCTAGCGTGAAATTAAAGCTCTTAGTTACTTTGGAGTCGCTCAAAAGAGGATTTTACACATGCATGCATTCATACACCCTCCCGTACGCTATAGATATAGCTAATTAGAGGAAGTAGACCCTATGTCGAGCATCAAGGGCCCAATTAGAAGACCAGGGAGAAAGCTCGGGTGTGGAAGATCTTGCCCAAAATTAGGTCTGTGAACACAATAGGGGCTTGTGTGTGTAAACTGAATGTCTGCCTCCTTTTAAACGACACTGCAAAATCCCGAGCGCTCCTGTAGACCCAACGGAACCCGCGAGGGTTCGAAGGGACACACGCTCGAGAGTTAAACAGGGTCCATTTGGTTCCCCCCTTTTCTGCGAATGAACTCTCAGCATTTTTACGGTGCAAAGTCGGGGAATTACGTGCAGGACTGATATGAGAGCAGCAGTTTTATTAATATACGCTGTGTGTGTATGCGTGTCACGTACTAGGTGGATAAATCAAGAAGCAGTCGGATCAATCATTCTGACAGGCAAAGCGTTCTGATTGAAACCAGATCGCGACTCTATAACTGTCTCTTCCAAGACCCGTCTCTGGTCTCCACTGAGACGGGACGTCTCCTCCACATGCACGCATCCAATCCCTAATATATACTTGTCTCTCCTTTTTTCTTGAGACAATTTGACAGCGCAATAAAAAACTTGTTATGACTGCCTTGCATAATCAGCATGAATCAAAGTTTAAACTTGAGCTTGAAAGAATTAGCATTGGGCTTGTATGAATAAATGTAGCCCGTATGGAGAGTGACGATTATGCTGCATGTATAGACTTGCCCACTGGTTTGATTTTATATATATATATATATATATATAGACAGAGAGTATAGCATATAAGGAACGAGAGTTGATATGTTGGATGTACCGCTAATGGCAGTGCACCCCGCTGTGATGAATAACTGGCAAAGGTCATTTATTTTTTGCACTGCACTGTGTGTGTGTGTGTGTGTGTGTGTGTGTGTGTGTGTGTGTGTGTGTGTGTATAAGAAAAACAGACCAATATAGAGCTCCCATGTTGCCTGAGGGAGGGATAGTTGAAATAGCCAACAATAGGCTATCATTCATACATACAGTACATATACAACTTGGGTCTATTTCTTTTCTTATACTTTTTTTTTATTATTTGACTCCAGAAAAACTGTTTCGGACATGAGAGGTTAATTCCCACCCGATGGAGACAATATGTTGTTTACTCCCACGAAAAGAAGTGTGCACACAATTTAAAGTAAATGTACATCACACACACACGTACTGTACGCGAGGACGCACACGTTTATATTACTATACTTGTGCTTGCCTATAAATCAGGCATATAACTCCAAATCTTAAACCTAACTAAAAATGGTCCCGCCCCCCGTCCTACTAGTAGTAGGGGATAAAGTACAGTGTTTTCAGACCGCAACGGAGGCGTGCCGTCTCAAGCAAACGTGAGCCTGCCGCGTCGAACGTTGCGAAGTTCGCTTAGCCGACTCGGTCCCGTTGGAGTTGCGACCCCATGTGGACAGAATAGTATAACTCATGTTCTGGCGAGAGCGTTTGCCCCCCCGACTGCCACTCAAAGGGGCTACTGGCCAATCACAGCGCGTCCTTACGCAAACACGCAACTATTTCCATGGTCGCCAAAAAGCCTAATCCTAAAAAAAACAGGAAACTGGTTCTCACAATGTCTTTCTTATACTATACTTGTGGGGACATATGGCACTCACAAGTATAGTAATCCAAGTATATACACACGCACACAAACACACACAGCTTCCTTGGCCCCTATTCGCTACCGTCCAGCCATAGCCCCGGTCTGCAGCCATGGCTGCCCAGCTACACTGGATCCCGTCAATGAGTCAGACTTTGTGGAACAAAGTGTGCTCCTCACCAGGGCAGGCCCTTCTCCCTCCCTCCCTCTCACTCTCTCACTCTCTCCCTGCCGAGGAGAGCGCTGCCTGGCAGCGTGCCAGCGGTGGAAAAATCTATAAGCCATTGCGTAATATACCATATCTTTACCTTGAGTGAACCCAGCGCAATATCCACAGCTGTGTGAGTGAGCACACACAAAGGCAGAGACGGAGGCGAGTGCGGAAAGGGCTGTGTACGTGTGTGTTTTTGTCTGCGTGTGTAATAGCATATGTGTTTATGTGTGTATATGTCTGCATGTGTGAGAGAGATAGAGCGTGTGTGTGTGTGTGTGTGTGCGTGTGTCAGAGAGAGAGAGGGGGGAGAGGGAGGGAGAGAGAGAGGTACTGTAGATGAGAGAGAGAGAGTAGACAGTACTAGACACAGTGACTTCACAACAGTGTGTTCACAGTTCACAACACTCCACTTTTGCAGCACAGAGCCGCAGACCCCTCATATAAACAATGTCACGCCACTTTGATCAAACTTTGCTGACAGAACCCCTTTTCTAAATAGATTGATTGTGCGGACCGAGCTAAGGCCCCCGATCACAAGAGCGAGTTTGATTCATCCATTTCTGAAGCTAGACAACTTTGAAAATGGAAATCAAATTAACTCGCTGTTTTGTTTTTCGATGGCACAAACTCCATGGCAACCCCCGCTGTGCTTCCATGAGAGCCGACGCAGAAAAAAATAATATCTATGGAGGGCCTAGGCCTAGCTTGTCTCACATGCATATCTTTACGATGGAAATGAGAGTGTGCAGGCCTGCAGGCAAAGCGGCAAGCTGCCCTTTCATGTAGCGCTAGCGAGCTTGACACATCGATTCGATTTACGACGCGTTTTTACAATATTTGTCTTTTTATTGTTTTAATGTGACACCGTATTCACGCAAGCACATGCAGGCCTCTCTCTCTCATGTCCATTTCCATCTGACTTGTGCACCGGTGGAAGAGTGTATGCTCACATGTTTCTTACTAAAGTAAAAAGGGTAATACTGCAAGCAGAAATACTCAGAAATAGTAAAAAAGTATTGGCATCAAAATATACTTAAAGTAGGCTACCAAAAGGTTTCAAATGTACACATCTTTACAAAATAAAATCTTTAAAAAGCCAAAATATAAACTGTAGGACTGTAGTGGCTAATGTATGTTTTGTTTTGTAATAGTAATCTAAATCTAAAAAGTTAATTGTCACTTTTTTCAAATAATTTTAGTGGAGTAAAAGTACCCCATTGTATAAGTTATAGTGTGTTATGCTTGAAAAGTTGCATAGTGCCACTTTAAGCACAGTACATCCGTAAATGTACTTTACTTTACTCTACTTTGCTCCATCTGTCTTGTGTTTGGGCTGCTCAGGTAGAGAGTTATGGTAGAGCCCTTTATTGGCCAGTCTGATGGCAGGCCTTTATCGCTGAGCTTTGATCCGTTCTATAAGACAGGGTTTTGACACGCTTTCAGTTCATGGAGTACACCTTGATCCATGCAGCTCTCTTTGAGTGCCTTATATGATAGCGTGTGTCTTCATATGTCAATCATCCAATTGCCTCGATCCAGAAAGAATCCCCACGCTAATCAACCACTTAAAGCCAGTGGTGGAAAAAGTACTCACATTTTGTGCTAAAAGTATCAACATTGTAGAAATACTAAAAGTCTTGAATTCAAAATGTAGTCTATACTAAAATACAAAGGTATTGGCATGAAAATGTAGCCTATACTTAAAGTCTCTCTAGGTTGTCCTCAGACGGGCCCTCCATCGTCGCTTCCAGTCATCACGGTTCTCCATACATATGGCCAGCTCGTTGGTGGTTTGCGCTCCTGCGTCTTTCTTGAGTACATCCACATATGTTAATGTGGGACGTCCTCGTGACCGGTGCCCGTGTGTTGGTTCCCACAGCGCTACTTTGCTGGCTGGTAGTTGTTGGTGTCTGGCTGTGTCCTGCTAGTCTCAATTCTCCTGGCTGCTACTTTCTGGCTCACCCGTGGCATTCCATTATACAGGTTCTTGTTGGTAACCAGTGAACTCTTACTGCACGCAGCATTCTGGTGTAGCACCCATTTAGAGACTTCTGCAGGCTTGGCTTCAGGGTCCAGCATTCACTGCCGTACAGGAGAACAGACTCTACCGTTGCATATAGAAGAAGCTGAGTTTGGTTTGGCAGGGGAGGTTGGAGTTTGATACACTGGCCATGTCGTTCAGAGCCCTCCATGCAAGTGCCTTGCTCACTTTAAGATAAGTTGAGTTGACCCATGAGCCCAGGTACTTGAAGTCCATGACTTCCGTCAGAGCAGTGCCTCCTGTTGTTGTCAGAGGTGCTGGATGCTCTGATAGGATATGTGAAAACTTCAGTTTTCTTGGTATTCAGGCCAACCTTGGCACACTCGGACTCCAGTCTGTTCAGGAGCTTCTGAGCTTGTTCCACATGGTCGGAGAGCAGGCTGATGTTATCCGCGTAGTCGAGGTCTGTCAGGACTACTGTCGTCTCGACCTTCTTGGTGTAAGGGTAAGGCCAAGATCCTGCTCTCGTCCATTGATGGCAGCACCCCAGCCAAGATGTCAAACTCCTCACTGTTGCCATCTGGGGTCACCACTTTGGCCCTTGTTCCTGCATATATGGTCTCTATTGCCCAGAGCAAGTTGAGAGGGACACCGTAGGCCTTAAGGATCTTCATCATCGTGCCTCTGTGTATCGAGTCAAATGCCTTTTTGAAGTCGATAAAGCACAACACGGCGGTCAGATTGTTCGTTTCAACCTCCTCAATGATTCTCCTTAGCGCCAAGATTTGGGCCACGGTGGTTCTCCCCTCTCGAACGTCAATTTGGTTCTAACTTCTCCCTCAGGTGAGTGCCGATGGCATGCCATATCCGGTTCAGATCATACTGCTGTATGTAGACCTTTGCGGTGCATGACAGGCTGATGCCTCGGTAGTTGTCTGGCGACAAGAGGTCCCCAGCCTTAGATACCGGAATGAGAGACCACATGTCAGGCTTGTTGTTTAGCAGGGCAAGGTTACAAAACTGTAGGAGGATGTTGTGGAGCCTGCCATTTTTTAGCACTTCTGCCCTCTCTCGGCGTGGCTTTCACCCTGGCTAACTCACTGATGGTGAAGGGACCATCGCCCTGAAGGGCGAGGTCGCGTGCATGCATCCACCTGGGTGACGGGAGACTGCTGGGCGAGTGCTGCATGGCGCTTTGACATGGGGGGGTCAGATCAACATATGGAATGAATTCTGTACTGGCCATATATAGAGCATGTCTTGAGTGTACAGGGTTTGATGAGGTCAGATCAACATATGGAATGTCAGAACAAGTCAGCTCCATATATGTAGATCTAAGGGTGGCATCGGGGGCAGTGTCTACAGGGTTTGATGAGGGCCCAGGTAGGGCCAGGCCTAATTTTTGGGTTGTTGAGAACTCTAGTTTTCGCCGGCTGCACTAATAACCTTGGGGCGGGCCCGCCTAGATTTTGAATAGACAGGTATCAGTCAAAAGGGAGACATCGAAGAGGAAGGTCGGGTGGGGAAGTATCAACATATGGAATGTCAGAACAGGTCAGCTCCATATATGCAGGACATCTAAGGGTTTGAGGTTTGTTGTCTGTTGTGAGCATATTAGATCTACTATTTTTGAGGGGCGCTAGCCCCTCCTATATATAGGTTTAATGTTTGTCTTGTCTAGACAAAACATTAAAAATGCCATTGACAATGGACAGAGTTTAATGTTTGTTTTGTCTGTCACTGAGCAAATCGGTGATATCGCGATGATGTGATCTTTATCAAAAATATACTTTTGCCTATATGATTCCATATAGGCCAAGTATATATAAATAGGGTCAATGTGGGCATATACAATTACAAGTGATCCACTGCGTTACAAGTCCTTGCTAATACGATCCACTCAGCCAATGATATTGTCCATTAGAAAATGACACGGTTGGACTGAGGAAACGATGGTGATCATTAGCGGAGCGGTTTGTAATGAGAGCTGATGATCCCCATATGGAGCCCCGGGACGGGCCCGGGCGGGGGGGGGGGGCGGCGATGTGCGTTGGTTCGCCTCGGGAGGAGATGGTTAGCTAATGCTGCATCTGAAATGTAAAACACATACAGATGTGTGAGCAGCGAAGGAAAAAAACCCGACTTAACCACAAACTCGATTGTAACTCCTGTCATTGTTTTACTGCTTACTTTACCCAACGTGACCAGTGGAGCCTGTGGAAAATCTCCAGCCACATCCACACACACACACACACACACACGCACACACACACACACACACACACACACACACATACACACACATACACATTTCTTCAACGTAGACGTTTAACGTAGAGTTAAATGGATGGACTAAATGGACTGGGTTCCCTGGGCTTCATACCGGACCACACAGTGTAATGGGTTCCCTGGGCTTTATACCGGACCACACAGTGTAATGGGTTCCCTGGGCTTCATACCGGACCACACAGTGTAATGGGTTCCCTGGGCTTCATACCGGACCACACAGTGTAATGACTGGGTTCCCTGGGCTTCATACCGGACCACACAGTGTAATGGGTTCCCTGGGCTTCATACCGGACCACACAGTGTAATGGGTTCCCTGGGCTTCATACCGGACCACACAGTGTAATGGGTTCCCTGGGCTTCATACCGGACCACACAGTGTAATGGGTCAAACTATGTTAGTGTGGTGAGAGTGGAAGAAGGGCTCAACAACTGGACTGTAATGAGGGAGCTATCCGGAGAACTTGTCAGTTTACCAACTCGCCGCAATTCAGTGCATTATTGTTTTACTTCACCTTCATTTAAATTGCATTGAATTGAGAGAGAGAGAAACAGAGACAGAGGATAGTTGTTTAGAGTTAACACTAGAGAAAGTAGGAATGCTAAAAGTTCACCAAAGTACCGAAACAATGTAATTCATTAGTAAACATATCCTGAAATGGTAGGCCTACTTATCATTGGTATTCACATACTCACCTTTTTATCATTATCTTGCTGACTATTTAATTGCACAAAATAATTTGATCACTTTGGAAATGAACTATAACATCTGTGAGTTTGACATGCTACACTGATGAAGACAGCATGTTAGCAGAACGATGAAGACATTGATGAAGAATGTTCGCCGCGGTGACTTGGTAAACTGGCCAGTTCTGGAGGGAGGAGGTAGATAGCTCCAATAGGTAGCCATGACGGTGATATCATAGGCTTTATAGGGTAAAACAGTATTTTTTAATATTGACATTCATAAAATTGCCATATGAAAATGTTAATGTCCTCACAACTATGGTAATGCAAGTGTGTGTGTGTGTGTGTGTGTGTGTGTGTGTGTGTGTGTGTGTGTGTGTGTGTGTGTGTGTGTGTGTGTGTGTGTGAGCGAGCCTCGGTGGCGATGTGCATGTTTATTGACTGGTATACACAGCGGTGTACAGGTGGCAGGGGTCCAGGCTCGGGGGAAACGTGTGTGTTCAAAGCACACACACATGCCTAATTATGCTGATTTAAGCATTCTTGCGGTCCTCCCTCTGGCTTGCGGTGAGTTAACTGGCATATAGGGCGTGCATGGAGCCAGGAGAGAGAGAGAGGGGGGGGGGGGAGGGGAGAGAGAGAGAGAGGGGGGAGTGAGAGAAAGTGGGAGTGAGAAAGAGAGCAAAAGGTGAGAGAGAGAGAGGGGAGAGAGAGACATAGAGGGAAAGAGAGGGAGAGAGAGAGAGAGCGGGGGGAGAGACAGAGACAGGGGAGTGGGGGGAAAAGAAGAGATGATGAAAATAAAATGAGGAGAAGAAAGACATATAGTACTAGTACTGACTGACACAGCTATTGTGAGTGTCCCTAAACAGAGAATTATCAGAGAATTACCCTAAGCCTCGAGCGTTGATCCCCGGCAGCCCCCCCCCCCCCAAACATTTTGGGGTTACTGTATATTATAAGCGCGTGTGTGCTCCAGTCCACATATTTATTTTTATATTCAGACGTTATGGATTGCTCCGGGAAAAGGCTGTCCCTTTTCCCAGCAAAGGGGAATTAATACTGTTTGAACGTCTCTCTCTCTCTCTCTGTGTGGAGTCTGAAGCGAGGAATGTTTCGCTACGTAGTCTCTGGGTGGTTTTTGGAGGTGAAAAACTTGACCACCGTTACACAAACAAACCAGGGCAGGTTTCAGAGTCTGCCCCAAGTTTGTTGACTCGGTCTCTCCCTTGCGCTCTGCCCATATACGCATGTGGGGGCGTGTGTACGCGCGTACGTACGTACGTGTATGTGTGTGTTACTGTGTTGTACACCTGTGCATGTGCATTTGTATACAATGTTTATTTTTTCATAATCTTTTTTTCTATTTAGGGTCCATCGGTTCTAAATGGACCCCGTAACCCTGAGCGCATGCATGTGTACGCTTCTCAGAGGTCCTTGAAATTAAAACGTTTGAGAACCGATTGTTTTCGACAGTGCAGCAGCATGTGCTGGCAAAGTGAACATCCAAAATACCCCACCACACACACACACACACACACACACCCACACACACACACACACACACACACACACACACACACACACACACACACACACACACACACACACACACACACACACACACACACACACACACACACACACACACACACACACCGATGGGGTCTGATGTTGGTCACAGCTGCAGTAGCTCTGTGGTTGCTGTGTAACGGAGGCCGTTGGTGGAGGCCTGCAGTCAGTCAGTCAGTCAGAGGCGGAGGGGAGCAGAGAGAGAGAGAGAGAGAGAGAGGTCGCTGACGTTGTCCAGTGTGTATTCAGGCTGCCTTTCACGCAGGTGATAGAATCCTGGTTCTTTTTTGGAGTGGTAGATACAGCATGCGCCAGGCAGGGCCATGCAGGGCCAGGGGCAGGGAGGGCATGCTCAGTGTCTCCGGGTTCAAATCCCGTCAGTGCAGCTATAGGAGACAGGAGGCTCAACCCACACCGAGGCTCACATGTGTTTTCATCTGAAAATATGCTTTCTGTTTCCTCCCTCCTTCCATTCCACCCCCCCCCCTCTCACCCGCCTCACTCTCACTCTCTGTCTCTCTGTCTGTCTCTCGCTCCCACGCATGCACATTGCACACACACACGCACGCACGCAAAACCTCGTTCTCATTTTGCCATTTCCTGATGACAGCCTTTCCCCCTCTCTCTCTCTCTCTCTCTCTCTCTCTGTCAGCCTCCTATATGTTTCTTTCAGTGCTTTCTCCTCTCTCTCTCCCTAATTATATTTTTTGTCTCATTCTTTAGAGCACCCCCCCCCCCCCCCCCGTCCTCCTCCTCCCCCCGCTCTTTCTTCAGCCATTCCTTCGGGAAGAGCCTTGACCTTATCTGTGGAGATATGTAGGATTGGTTGAGCTTAAAAGCCTCTTTATACTGACTCCTCTCTCCCCTTGTGCCTCTCTCTGCTCCTGAGAGAGAGAGAGAGAGCGCTGCGTTGTTGCTATCTCCAACGGTTCCCCCGTTCAGCAGTCATTGTCCTCGTTGGAATGTCACTTCCCACACAACGTTTGATTCCCCAGAGCTTCTCAATGCCGGCCCTTCTTCTTCTTCACCTGCGTGATGCCTGATTCATGCTTGTAGTGTGCAGGGACGTGCAGAGAGTGTTAGAGAGGCAGGGGCTGACATCCCGTAAAGAGGGCAGAACAGAAATATCGAAAATAGCAGATCTATTGCAAGCTCTCAACGCGTCGCGCTGCGAGAGCTTGTAGATCAGCTATTTTCGGGGCTCAACGCATGCACTCTTTAGCTAGTGGAGATGCGGTTGTACGACCTGGATTTCTAAACAAATTTGTTCAGCGCAAAATGCTGCGTTCAAGTTCAGGAGAAAAAAAGGAATTCTCCTGAATGCTGCCTTCCGGAAAGGAGTGGCATTTGCATTTCTTTCACCATGTACAGTAGTAAATGCTGCATTCGTGGTCTGGAGAGGGCAGTTGTTTTACAGACGGGTAAAAGGGCAGGGGCTGAAGCCCCCTTTGATGTCTATGTGTGCACGTCCATGTTATGGTCGTGCGGACAGTGTTGCTTATTCAAAAAATAACATGCATTTTTACGATGCACGAGCAAGCAAGCAGTGGTGGGAAAAAGTATACTCAAATGTTTTAAATGTTAAAGCATCAATACTGCAATATAGAAATACTGTGTTATGTTAAGTAAATGTCTGGTGAAATGTTGAGTGAAAGTACAAGAATATTGGCATTAAAATGTACTTTTAGGAATATAGAAATGTCTCATTTCAAGTTATCAAATGTATAAAATCACACCCGTGTGACCTGAGTGGTGCAACTATACTTTAGTTGTTATAGTTACTGTACTGTACTGTACTGTACTGTACTGTACTGTACTGTACTGTACTGTACTGTACTGTACTGTACTGTACTGTACTGTACTGTACTGTACTGTACTGTACTGTACTGTACTGTACTGTACTGTACTGTACTGTACTGTACTGTACTGTACTGTACTGTACTGTACTGTACTGTACTGTACTGTACTGTACTGTACTGTACTGTACTGTGTAACACTCCCAGGGTGCACCACTCAAAAATCTTTAGAAAATAGACGATCAACAAGCTCACGATGCGTCGGATCGCAATTGTGAGCCGAAATGTACTTAGGGCTGAAGTGGTTAGTGTATGTTTTGTAATAATAATCTAAATCTACAAAGTAACTGTTAATTGTACTATCTGTGTACTATCTGTGTCCGGCCTTCCTTCCTTCCTTCCTTCCTTCCTTCCTTCCTTCCTTCCTTCCTTCCTTCCTTCCTTTCTTTCTTTCTTTCTTTCTTCCTCTCTCCTCCCCAGACTATAATGGCCGACATGCGCATATAGAGTTTCTTTGGTGATGCGAGGGAATGCTAATGTATCATAACGATATTAGAGCACTTAGACGAGGCAAACAGTGCCAAGTACTATCTGGAGAATCAAAAACCCTCTGGACGGGAGCCTTCTCTCTGCCCCCCCCCCACACACACACACACACACACAATGAGCGCATTCCCCATTTTGTTTTTTACGTTGGTGAAATATGGTGTTGAGAGTCCGACTCAAATTCACTGCAACAATGGCGTATTTGTATTCTGTAATGCAATTCACTGCGAATTGGAAGGGTAACCTAAATAAAGAAGGAGCCAAATCCCATATTACATCTGATTTGGGGGCAGGCTTGAATAAACATTTGCCTCGCGGAGCTTCTCCACAATTACACATTTGAAACAGATTCCAGAAGGCTGTATGTATTACAAAGTCTGGTTCTCGTTTTTTCCGAACGCGGCTGAATGTACAAATCAAACTGTATCGTGCATTTACATTTGGACTACAATGTAATTTAATGTCATTTAAGTGAAGTTTAAATAGAATATCGCATATGAAATCTTGAAGCAAATATGTTTAACGATTGAAGACTGTAAGTGATGGCTATAATTAGAAGCCAATTAATATTACCTAAAGAGTGCATGGGACTAGTTGTCCAATTAGGTTGGTTAGATTTAGGCTAACTGCAGTGAGGGATCTAGTAAATTCACTTCATATGACAAATAGCAAATCAGGCTCTACAAGAAGGTTCACATTGTTATGCTTTTGTAGACCGTAAAAAATTGAAAGTTTTAGAAATATATACTTTTGCCCATCATATGGATGCCAGGGTTTATGTGGTTAATTATTATTAATATTATTATTTGGGGTGTGTTTGTGTGAATGTGTGTTTGAATACCGTACCTTATTAGTCAGAAATGTCAAAAAGCTGTGTGTGCGCCTTTACAATCTGTCAAATATATTTTAATATATATTTTTGTACTAGCCTATACACTGTATGACCTCTGATCCGTATCATCGTGTGCGCGTGGGTGCGTGCTGGCATGTGTGTGTGTGTGTGTGTTATTGATTGGATGCTGTTATCGCATCACATCAGAGTGGTGCATGGTGACTATACACTATACTGTGCAGGGAGGTCAGTCTTGTCCGTCCAATGTAACTCCCTAAACCTCTCTCCAAAGGCAAGTGCTTCCTTCGCACTTGCACGTGTGCATGTGTGCATGTGTGCATGTGTGTGCGTGTGTGTGTGTGTGTGTGTGTGTGTGTGTGTGTGTGTGTGTGTGTGTGTGTGTGTGTTCGTTCCAGTGCAGCATATGCAGACAGACAGCCAAGAAGCCTCAACAGTGTCTGACGTGGCAGCAGTATCTGGGTGGAGTCACTTTACTGTGATACTATCATACATTACTTTACTGTGATACTATCATACATTACTTTACTGTGATACTATCATACATTACTTTACTGTGATACTATCATACATTACTTTACTGTGATACTATCATACATTACTTTACTGTGATACTATCATACATTACTTTACTGTGATACTATCATACATTACTTTACTGTGATACTATCATACATTACTTTACTGTGATACTATCATACATTACCTTACTGTGATACTATCATACATTACTTTACTGTGATACTATCATACATTACTTTACTGTGTGATACTATCATACATTACTTTACTGTGTGATACTATCATACATTACTTCACTGATACTATCATACATTACTTTACTGTGTGATACTATCATACATTACTTCACTGATACTATCATACATTACTTTACTGTGTGATACTATCATACATTACTTTACTGTGTGGTACTATCATACATTACTTCACTGTCATACTATTATACATTACTTCACTGATACTATCATACAATACTTTATTGTGATACTATCATACATTACTTCACTGATACTATCATACATTATTTCACTGTGATACTATCATACAATACTTTATTGTGATACTATCATACATTTCTGTGATACTACATTACTTTACTGTGATACTATCACACGTTTATGAATGCTGATTGATTATTTAATTTACAGGCAATATTTGAATATTGCTTTAACATTGATATTGCTGCCCTTAAAGGGAAGATATCTCCCTATATGGCAGATATTAGAGCAGATATGAGAGGTTATCTCCTATAGAGCAGACATACGAAATGTTATATCTCCCTATAGGACAGGTTATCTCCCTAGATACAGTATAAGATATAACTGGCATAGTAGTATAGTATAGTATAGCATAGCTTAGTATAGTATAGTATAGTATAGTATAGTATAGTATAGTATAGTATAGCATAGAATAGCATAGCATAGCATAGCATAGCATGGAGTGAGGCTAGACTATAGATATGGAGGGCTATCACTTCCGGGTCGGGCGGATGTGTCTCTTTTTCGTGTGTCGCGCATTTCACTGGCACTATCCTCACAATGCCGCCTATGGTAACAGCATGGAAACAAGCTCATAGCTTGACACCAAGTGCCACGCTACGAGCTTGTAGATCTGCTTTTTTTTTTTTTTTATCTTGAAAATGTGGAACAAATCTTTGAATATATATTCTTTCACAGCAAATGTTTTTAACTCAAATGTTTGGTGGCCAATTGCATATGATTCTGGTCCTTGACATGAAATAGTTTGAGAATCACTGACATAGAAACATTGTTTTTTCAGAAAACTGTCTGATTTAGAAGGCCTGTTTTAGAAGGTCTAAATGGGTTCAATTAACAATCGGGATTTCACAGTGCGGAATGAACCTCACATCAAAACAATGCCTGACCTTATGCACTGTGACACAGAGGCTTCTTTTATTTTCTCCCCCTTTGGTGCTCCTCCTCCGTGCGTGCATGCCATGCCTGCACTAGTATAGTGTATTATGTGAGGTGTACAGCGGTGGTGGGGTTCCTCTGTTTTATGTCCCGCTACGAGGACGTGTATACTTATGGCTGTCTGTCTGTGGTGCTGCGGTGCTCCGAGGTCTCGGCGAGGTGGTACTTTAGAGACCAAGCAGTCAGCGAGCGCGGTCACGAGAGGAGATAACTGCACACACATGCGCACGCGCACACACACAGCCACACACACAGGCACGCACACACGCACGCACACACACACACACACACACACACACTTACAAAAAAGATCTTCTATATCATCTCTCATCTCTATATATGTCTGGCTTTGTAGGCGGAATTTGAAATGAAGTATATAGAAACCAAACTGGTTTCAGATGAAAGAAGTCGGTAAAGAGATGTAGTAATTTAGTTTTCCATGGTTTTAAACTAAAGTGACAGTTTCCCTGCTGCTATAGTTTGTGTGTATATGTTGTGCAGTATGTGTCTATTTGCATGCACATGCCCAAGTGTTATACTTTAGCTCTGACAATGCAAGAATTGACCCATACAGTGGTTTTCAGCCAGTGGTCCGGGGACCACCAGTGGACCTTGAGGGGTTCCAGGTGGTCCCATGCATCTGGCATCACTTAATTTACAAGAAGTCTATATGATTAGAGAACGTGGAAGAATTGTTATTTTGGCCAATGTTTTCCTGTTATCTCTCCTTATGGTATACCAACATCAACAATACAGCATGAAATTGTGGACAAAATCTTATCCAACGATAACAAACTATATTCTGTAGTTTTGGGTCTGAGAGACTAAATGTCATCAAATGGTGGTCCATGGCTCAAATGCCAAAGAAATAATGGGTATGGGGGTTGAAAACTGTAGTTTTAGTCATCGTCTCTTCAATAGTTTTAATTAAATTCACAGTCACATTTTAGTCACCTGGAATGTTTTATAGTGTTAGTCTATTTTCAGTCGACTAAATATAAGATTTTAGTTGACTCAAATCAGTTGATTTAGTCGACTAAAATGTATTTTGACGAGCCTAAATGCCATTGTATGACTGTTTTTACAGTTGCTGAAAATAGCAGATCTACAATCTCACAATGCGTCACAATCTGTGAGCTTGTAGATCTGCTATTTTCAGCATGCAACCAAGTGTGAAATGACTCATACTGGATCTCTTGTCCACTAGTCCCTTCCTAACACTTTAGTCTAGTTTTTATTTGTTGACGAAATTGTCAATATTTTTAGTCTTAGTTTTAGTCATCATATCTTAATTTTCATTTAGTTTCCATTTAGTTTTCATCAGTGAAAAAAGGTAGTCGGTGAACATTTTTCGGGCCATTTATACTCTCAGAGTTGAATGAACAGAGTATTTTCCCTAGCTCTGTGTGTGTGTGTGTGTGTGTGTGTGTGTGTGTGTGTGTGTGTGTGTGTGTGTGTGTGTGTGTGTGTGTGTGTGTGTGTGTGTGTGTGTGTGTGTGTGTGTGTGTGTGTGTGTGTGTGCGCTATAAGGGTTCTTTGTCCTCCTGCCCCTCATGTGTGTGTGTGCTCTGTGGTTCTTCCGGCCTGGCATCGGCATGGCATCGGCCCCCTGCAGGGCATACTGGGCACGACACCCTTTAACCACTTAAATACCACCTATACGTTCAGTGTTGCCATGCACATCCGCTCGTTGTATTATAAGCGACTTTGGGGCTTGTTTCTTTCCAAAGTTGCTTGAAATGTTGGGTTGTGGATTTTTGGACTTGTTTCTTTAAAGTGTAGTTGCTAAGTTGCTTATTTGGGCTTGTTTCGTAATGTTGTTTAAACTCCTCCCTCCTGACCCCTGGGGGGGGAGGGGGGGGGAGAATAAGGGGTCGCCAGAATATTTTCTTTTTTTTTTGCAACTGAATGGCTGGAAAATGGAAATTAGCAAAAAAGGTTGAGAACCCTGTGTTTCTCAACCATTTTCATGCCAAGTACCCCCCCGCCCCCGCCTTAGTAATATGTATTTGTCTTTGGACCACAGTCTGAAAATCGCTTCTTTTCCAGGCTTGTTTTCATAGACCTGGTTGCTTGTTTCTGCCGTAAATCATGGCAACACTGCATACAGTCCCACAGGGCTCTATATAGTGTAATTTCAGTTTTCGCTCTAAATATGTTATATAGACATGCTCACAAACGCGCATGGGGTGCTGTTTTTCCACGCTTAAAATAAATAAGCCCTGAATTCATGGCGATTTTCTTTTTAAAGTTTTTGTCACATGCCTAAGCTAATATTTTGATGACCGGGTCATCTGTCAGTATAAGAGACGTAATAATTGACTCTCATACCATGCAGAGACTCCGCCAGTCATCAAATTAATAATTGGCTTATAGGAATGTGCGGGAAAAGTGAAAGAATTCTCCATGAAATCACGGGGTGTGTAATGGATTTGAAAATAAGTCTGTTTTGTTTTGTTTTGGGCTGAACTAACTAAACCTTTACATTTCCAGCTCAAAAGGCACTCCTCTTAACCCTCTAACTGCCCAAATCAAAGTTCTAACGCTCCCTTTTAAGTGAGCGTGTAAAGAGCGAGCTCCCAGGAAGCCATTTGGAGCGGATACTTTTTAAGCCCTAATGGGATAAGAATGAAGAGTTTGTTTTTTAAAGCCACTTGGGGCACCCGGTGGCTTAGCCTGTTAGCGCACTGACCTGCAACTGGTACCGAGGTTACTGCCCTCACCTCTCCTCACAATCCTTTCAAAATAATTCACCTAACGCCGATAGATAGATAGATAGATAGATAGATAGATAGATAGATAGATAGATAGATAGATTCCATAACCCATTTAGACTTGAGGCCATGCATTGGTGTCGCCTTATATCTTTTAACATGCACTTTAACCACTATTTTAAACTTTACCTGTTGAAAAATAGCAGATCTACAAGCTCAAAGCGTGGCACGAGTGCCACACCACGAGCTTGTAGATCTGCTATTTTAGAAAAAATTGAAAACGTGTGCAAATCTTTGAATACCGGTATGTATATATGTTTTCACAGTGAACGTTTTTAACTCAAATATTTGTTTCTGGGGGGCGTCCCTGGAACAACATATTTTGGGTCCGGTCCGCGGCCAAATACAGATAATTCCGGGGGTCCCTTTACATGAATAAAGTTGAGCACCACTGACATAGAAACATGGGTTTTTCATTTAGAAGTATTTTTTTCTTAGATTCGGCCCCAGGTCTAAATGGGAGTGCACATCTTCCTCTAAAGGCAGAGCCAGTGGTATAATGTGCCACAAGCACCCTGCTCGAGAACGGCATGAGCGCAAACTGGCTCCTCTCAAATTATGCATTTGGTCTCATCATGGTGACAGATGTTATAATATATAGCGATACAAATTACCACGTATGAAGACAAAGTGCATTTTAAAAGGGAAGACGTAGACCATTTAAGTGTTGTAGGGATATAACAGTTGGGATTCATTCTAAAGGAGGAGGAGGGCTCCTCTACCTTTAAGGGAAGCACTACTGGAGCAAATCTGTGTTGATACTAGCTGTAGTCAAATGAGCCCTGTGGGCGGAGAGCCGTCACATGCCAGTGTGTGTGTGTGTGTGTGTGTGTGTGTGTGTGTGTGTGTGTGTGTGTGTGTGTGTGTGTGTGTGTGTGTGTGTGTGTGTGTGTGTGTGTGTGTGTGTGTGTGTGTGTGTGTGTGTGTGTGTGTGTGTGTGTGTGTGTGTGTGTGTGTGTGTGTGTGTGTGTGTGTGTGTGTGCACGCGCGCATGCGCGAGAGAGAGAAAGGGAGAGACAGAGAGAGAAAGGCAGAGATAGTGTAATGAGAGTTTCTGCACTTGCCTGTCTGGCAAGAGTGAGGAATGAGTGTACGAGTTAGAATATGGTTGAGTCAAGCTGTGTGTGTGTGTGTGTGTGTGTGTGTGTGTGTGTGTGTGTGTGTGTGTGTGTGTGTGTGTGTGTGTGTGCGTGTGTGTGAGGGAGAGGAGTTCCATGGTGAAAGGAGAGAGGGGGTGAGAGAGGGCAAACAGACCATAGACTGAGAGAAAGAGAGAGAGAGTGAAACAGCATATCACGATTCACGATGGAGAGCTGGAGGTATAAAAGTATATATATATTTATACAGAAAGAGAGAGAGAGAGAGAGAGAGAGAGAGAGAGAGAGAAGGCCCAGGCGGGAGGGATGGAGACAAATAAATAAACCAAAAGTACACCAAGGGGTTTTGGAGTTCAGGGCGGGGGGCGGAGGGGCGGAGGGGCGGAGGGGCGGGGGTTGCATGCGGGGACACGAGGATGAATGTGTGGGTTCGGCCAGTGCCGCGACATTTGCATAAAGGGTGAGGGCACCATGCCCGGCCGTGGGGAACGCTTGGCATCTCGCCTCGCAGACTGGCAGCTAGGGCAAGAACCATGAGGAATAAAAGAACAACGGAGAGAGAGAGACAGACAGACAGATGGGAAGGGGGGGAAATCTCTCAATATTGCATCTCGTGTGTATTTTAGAAGCAGTTCTGGATGGATGATGGAGGTTATCTGGTTCGATTGTCCGCTTGATTTCTGCATGTATTATTCGCTACTTACACTTTTGTTTCGGGTGTCATGCGTTGAAAATAGCGGGCCTGCAAGTTCACCTGCGGCTATGTGAGCATGCAGATCAGCTATACTTTGTCCAACACACAAGCCCTCTCTGCAGCTGTGCGTGCGCCCACATGGCATGTGCTAGTGCTGACTGGAAACAGCGTAGGTGTGCGTGCGACGTGCGTGCATGTGTGTGTGTGTGTGTGTGTGTGTGTGTGTGTGTGTGTGTGTGTGTGTGTGCAGTTTGGACTCGGGGTTGAGAGTGTGTGTGAGACACACACAGACAGACGGACAGTATCCAGCACCGCTTGTGCACTGCAGTCACCCCCCCCCCCCCCAACACATAAAGCCTCCGTCTGCATGCACACGCACGACACCGCGCACACGTCCGTCCGTCCGTCCGTCCGTCCGTCCGTCCGTCCGTCCCATGAGAGTCAGGCGGTCACTGCCGCACTTGACCTTTCTCAGGAATGGCCACCCTTTTGGAGAGTACTAAGTGGGTCTTTAATGGTGTAAGAAACGGAATGTATTGTATCCAATATCTAGTTCTGTTCCTGTATAGGCACATAATGCTACTGTATATACACATATCCACCTCAATGGTTGTTTTTATTATTTATTACAGGGAATTATGAGTCGTGACCCGTACTCTTCATGAGTTGTGATCCTTTGTGATCATTGGTCATAAAGCAGACGTATTATTAAATAAAAATGATTATAGGCTATATACACCATTTGCTCCTGTATTTATACATTAATTGTATATCGAAAGACAACATTTTCTTTAATCCATTGCATTTTAATCCATTAAGGCCTGAAACGCATCACCTTAAACATGTAACTTATAGCTTTTAACCACTTTTAACCATTATTTTGTACTTTGGCTGTTGACAAATTGTGAAAACGTGGCGCAAATCTTTGAATATATATTCTTTCACATTATATTTTTGAACTCAAATCTTTGCTTCTGGGGGGGGGGGGGGGGGGTCCCTGGAAAAAAATACATATATTTTGGGTCCTTGACATGAAATAGTTGAGAAACAGGTTTTTCAGAAAACTGTTTAGAAGATTTAGAAGACCTTTTTTTTTAGAATCAACCTTAGGTCTTAATGGGTCAGATTTCTACTGCAATAAGAACAGTAGTCCTCATGAAGGAGTTACAGTATACTGGTGTAGTGGTCACTCACTAGTCAGCTTTCAGGGTTTATCGGATGTGTTTTGCTGTTTCACTTCATCTTCAGATGTCATTTTTAAGTCAGAAAAAGATATTTAGGAGGGGTAAATAAATGCAGAGGACAAATTTCACGTCATGTGTGCAAATGTGAAGTGAGGCTATAGTTTATTTTCATATAGAGATTTGTAACTAAATGTTTTGATTGCAAATTGTAACAGATTTGTACATTAAAGCTTGCATGGTCAGGGAGTAATAGATTTGAATTATTAGCTAGAATGAATTAATTTAGTTGATCTTTTTAGTGATGTGCTGATTGTTGGGAGAGTGTGGCAGGATAAACAGCATGGAAACCATATCTGAGTAACATGTTTTGCCCATGTCTTCAGCAATCTATTCTAAAGCTCTGTTCGTCTTGACCCGGCCGTGTCTGGAGCTGTTTAAAGCGCGCGCGCACACACACACACACACACACACACACACACACACACACACACACACACACACACACACACACACACACACACACACACACACACACACACACTCAGACGTAGTCATCACTCGCACACTCTCTCTCTCTTTCTCTCTCACCCGCCTCATGCCACAAATGGCTTCCAGACTTTCACACATAGTAATGCTCCAGTGTGTACACAGGCATAATTACAAACAATGCACAGATGCACTTATACCATCAATCTGCTCTGATGGGCGCAATGAATGCATGCTGAAAAAGAAGATCCCTTTTTTTCCCCCGTCTCAGAAGGAATAGTACATGATGTATGGATCGGATTGAGCTTTTACTGGAAAATATAAGTGTGTGTGTGTGTGTGTGTGTGTGTGTGTGTGTGTGTGTGTGTGTGTGTGTGTGTGTGTGTGTGTGTGTGTGTGTGTGTGTGTGTGTGTGAGTGTGTGTGTGTGTGTGTGTGTGTGTGTGTGTGAGAGTGAGAGTGAGACAGAGAGAAAGGGAGAGAGAACAAGAAAACGCAGTAGAAAAACAAATGACAAGTGTTGTCCGTCTGTACGAGAGTTTTATAAGGGTATAGTAGTTTTTGTCAACTTTTCCTTAATTCTTCCATATAGCCCTGAGGCTGACGTTCCTCCTACCCCATCTCATAATGGCAGGGTGTTTCTAACCACTGCTGGCTTGCCCCGTGCACCTTGCTTTTACTGCACTCCTCACGGGGGAAGAAAACACGGAAACTTGGCTCGCGGGCCATAGAAACTTTTTTTTCCTCCTCCTTCTCTTCTCTCCTTTTAAACAGACCGGTCTAAAATGGCAGTATGCCTGCGTTGCATATGCATGCTCCAACGTCTCGTTTTTTTTGTGCACACAACTTCAGGAGAATGTATATAGTCGAAGCTTTTACATGTGATTTATATGCAAGGCACAAGCGGTTTAGTTTAGAGGCCTTTCTCGGATTATTCCACATTCAGAGTGATTTCAAAAGGAAAAACGAAAACACACCATCAAATCCTAGAGTGTTATTTTTGTGTTCATTTTACGCTCTGTGTGTAAAGTTGGAGCCGTAAAGGTCTCCCGTGGGGATATATTTTTTTACACTCTCTGAGTAGAGGTATATCACTCAGGATTTTGTTGTGCACACAATCTATAGAACCCAGACAAATAGCTATTAATTTGTAAGTCTCTTCCGCTTTATCAACACACACACACACACACACACACACACACACACACACACACACACACACACACACACACACACACACACACACACACACACACACACACACAGTATGGCTATACCTATTAATATGTTATTTTACACACTGTGTGTGTGTGTGTGTGTGTGTGTGTGTGTGTGTGTGTGTGTGTGTGTGGGGGGGGGGGGGTCACCTGCAGCTGGACCATGATTGAATCAAGGGGTTCGGAAATAAATGTAGGATTAAGTCAGAGGTTCCAAACCCTACTTTGTGGCTCTTTTAATTCCAACAACAAATTGCCATTACATTGAAGCTTTTGTGAGCCAATGTGTAAATAATTGTAGACGGTATATTGTTACACCATGGCTTGTTTAATTTGTGGTTTACAGTATTCAAATAAATTAAATGGCTGAACTGTCGAGGCATTTATAGGTTTATTTTGACGAGGACAGGAAAGTTCATAATCATTTCAGATTTTTAACTGAATTGTGCTATTCTTTATTTTCTTCCACATAGAACCAAATGATTATTAATTGTCTCAGTTACCAATAATAATAATAATAATAATAATAATAATAACAATAATAATAATAATAATAATATATATTGATTAGACATTTTCTGATTTAATCTGATTTAAGTTTAAAATTTCCCCATGGCTTGTTGTAACAGTAACATTAAGTAAGAGAAAATGTGTCATCATAAAATAATACAAAAAAAACTGTGTATAAACCCAACTGAGATTCGATTAAAATGAAGGATGTATTATAGCTTTTGAATCAATGTATTTTTCATATTTGCATTATCCAAAATCCAAATGCAGACGAAAAATTCTGAAGGCCTGCTGCTATATGCTTCAACGAAAGAAAATGTGCATAGTGATTTTGGAATTATTACCTTATATCTATCTATTTATAACAAACAAAACGTATTTTTCCTAGAAGCTCATGGGCTATAGTTCCGTTTAGCTATGACATAGTATAGCGTAAGCGATCAATATTGATTGACACGAATTAATAATAAGCATCACTCACGTAAATTCGTTAGCCTATTTTCCCCTTATATAGTGAAGTCCTTAGGTTATAGTCTAATCAAGACATTGTAAGCCTATTTATTCTCTCAATTTTGAATAATAAAGTGCATTATTGTACTTACAACTAAGCCAGCCAGGCTGTTTGAGGAAATGGTTGCGTCAAGTTAATCCTGACTCCTGAGCTATATATCGCTCAGGTGCGTGTGTGTGTGTGTGTGTGTGTGTGTGTGTGTGTGTGTGTGTGTGTGTGTGTGTGTGTGTGTGTGTGTGTGGACGGTGTACAGTGTGTATACAGTCTAGGAGGCCTATACAAATAATTCATCCAGCAACAAAGGAAATATTTCAGTGTCAGGTGACTCACGCACAGGAAGGCGTTGCCACCGTCATCAGAGACAGAGAGAGATGTGGTTTGGATGCTTATACGGTATGATGGCTTCATCTTTTCCCTTTAGTTTAGTTTAGTGCTTTCACTTTGGCATTGTTTAGTTTCAGCAGGCCCCACCAGTCCATTTCTCCAGTTTACATCATAATTCTGGCAGGTTGCAAACTGCGAGGCTGCCGCGTATTGATATTGATTGTCAGACTGTAGCCTACAGTCACATGTAGCGTGGTGTCGTCGTGGGGAAACCCCAAAATAAAACCGAAATGTCTACGTTACGTGTGAGTATATGAGCCTGTGTGACGCTCCCAGAGAGAGAGAGAGACCAAAAGAGAGAAATTCACTGGGAGAGGGAGAGACAGAGAGTTAAATTAGACTACATTTTAGGAGTTCCCAGTGCAGACTGCAAGCAGGTGAACTGTTGAATAGGCTGCTATTGTTGCGTGGCAGGCAGAAAGCTGACCTATTTGGCTGCGTGGCGAGGCGCTCCGCTCGGCTCCGCGTGCCGAGCAGAGCAGGCAGACAGCATGCAGGCCCTGCAGAAAGAACGCAGAGGTTCCCCTCCTTTATAACTTCATATCATAGTTATCACACACAACATGACAGACGGGACAAAAAATACATTAATAGTAGCCTAATTGCAGAGACGGAAGTAATGCACTGCCTGTGCTGCCTGCACTGGTGAGATTGATATATAAGTCCTATTATACAATATTATAGTTTAAGGGGTCACCACGGGGTTAGTTATTTTTACGTTCGGCAAAAAGGGATTTAGTGTTTTGCATTTTTTTTCTCCCCCTCCTATATGAATTCTGGCACCACGAGCGAAATGTATAGCCAATGGCGTCTGTTCATCTCAGTGCATGCTGTCTGGACTGGATATTTGTCTCTTTGGCAAGCGTCTCAGGGCGGTAGACGACGTAGTAAGTACAATAACAACGAGGTCTTTTTTTAAAACGTAGACACTTGAATGGACGCAGGCTTGAGTTGAGAGAAAAGTCTTTTATGTTTTGAGTCGCCGTGGCTTTTATGGGAAGTGCGTTTTCCTTGCAGTCTGACCTGACGGCTGCTCATGTTTGCTCATGTTCGGCCTGCGTCCTGCTTGCTTTGCACTGCAAGCGAGGCCTATTAAGAACTAACTAAAGGTCTATTTAACATTTAGAAACAAAACGGGTTTTACTTTTTATTTATTTATTTCAAAAACAGATTTATTTCAGATTTGCCCAATAGTTCATATAGGCCTATATCACTTAAAAGTGTCAATTTTAATTGATTGTTGTAGCCTGCCTATACTGCATCTGGCTCGGTATGTTGTATGCCTATTGCCTACACATCAGGCCTTTGTCTTTCTAGTTGGCAGTCATTATAACTGTTGACCCCTTCCTCTAAAAAACAAAAGCAAACTCTTTTTCCTCTCCTTTTCTTTTTTCTAGTGAACCATGGGCATGACTCTCTGCCATTATTAGTGATTAGCAACCTAGTCACATTTAGCCTGCAGGACAAAGGTCAATGTTGTTTCAGAATGACAGGTCATGGCCTGCAGAGATAAGATGAGCTCAAAGCTGTTGCAGAACACAGATACAGTACCATAGAACTACAGTATGGCTTCTTAAGCCCCAGGCACGAATTAGATATACTGCCTGTCTGCCTTCATGTCTGCTGAGCATAATTTGGGGGAAATAGAACAAAATGTGGCCTAACAAGCTAGAAGAAGAAAAACTGGTTTTAAGAAAATTATATAAATTGACCATATTAAAATAGTAGGGTGCCTCGCAGACCCAGTTCTTAGCCAAAATAATAAAAAACTTTTACTTTGATTGCAAATCGTGCACAGGCCCCAGTGCTTAATGTGTTATTATGCCTATTTCATGCGGTTGTGTATTATTCAGCTTTTGGTCCAACTTATGATCATAACAGGCCTGGCAGTGTTATTCTACTAAGAGGAGGCATGCTTGAAGCACATTTTGATATTGAAATACCTAGTATTTGAGCTATCATGGATTCATTTCACAGTAAAGCGTTTGCAAAATTTCCAGCACTTTTTTCATTAGATGACGAATTAATGATGCTCGAATAGCTATATACTCCTACTCCTTTACACGTTCTACACACAACAAAGAGATACTGCTTAGTTATGCTCTGGCAAAGGATCTTGGATTCATGTATTTTATTTATTTATTTGATCTGCTTGTGGGTGGCCTATATGTATGTGCAAAGAGTATTGATAATGAAGTCCTATTGTCCAGATATCATTGGACAGGCATATGTGGTCTCAAACACACCTGGCTGGACCATTATTTCTGCAAGTTTAAAAAAGGTACGCCCATTCACTTTCATCAAAACATTTCCCCAGTCCCCCTAATTCTATTTTAGCTTTATCTTTCTTGCCACTTCATCTTCCCCATTCCCAATATTTTTCATGCGATACAGGGTGGCGGTGTGCGAGGCAAGCATATGCCTGCCTGTGATGTGATCGGCACTCAGCCCGGTCTGGCCGAGTGGAGATGTGTTCTGCTTGCCCCCGAGCAGCAGCATCTACAAGCTAGCTAGCCAGCTGACCAGCTATAGCCGGCTGGCCCGCAAGCCATCCTCTGACCAGCTATGGCCAGTCGCTGACCGGCTAGCCAGTTGCTGACCGGCCAACCAGTTTATTCACTCATGCAAGCCAGTGGTACGTCCAACAAGCTAACATTCAGCCTGCTAGCCAGCCAGGCTGTGGCTTCCCAGTCAAACAGGGACAGCAGCAGGACACTGGCCTGGCTCTATGTGATGGCCCTGGGAGCCAACCAGAGCACTATGGACTTCGCACATGCGCACAAAAGCACGGCCGGCCGCATAGCAGGGGGTTTCAGCTCGCCAATCAAATCGCTGGTCCTTCCTTCACCTTGGCCACGACGAGCAATCTTGTTCTATCTTCCCGCTGCCTTCGTTCCAATTTTGACAATGTCTTTTAATTCCTTTAAACCTGATGCGTAATCATGTAATTTGACTCTGCCTGAATGACCAAATACATTATAGTTTTGTTAGTTAACAATTTAGGTGCAATCATTGGACTTGGTGAGTCCATCCTTTGTGTCTGAGCCTTTCCTACTGTGGGGCAGTGGGACTGGGAACCATTGTCTTTCCGGCCAGGCGATAAGGGTCAGACAATAAGAGACGTTTCCAGGTCACCTACATAATCCTGAACTCCCCTGTGCCAACTGGTGTTCGGTTATAGCTTCTGAAACAAAAATGTACAAGCGGATGTTACAGAAACAACATATCTAATTCTCAAAGCATTACTGTAGGCTAAGTCGTGGACTCAGGGGGACGTGCTATATATATGGGGTCCATGTTGGGGAGATTTCATATCCAGTTTCCTTTATAACCGGCTTTATATATGTAGACTTACTTACGTCAAGTGTCCCTCCGTAGCATTTTCTGTCGCCACCGTCGAGTCAGTCCCGTCTCTGGTGTGCAAAGGGGATTGCTCTCCAATTTGCTAACAGAAACTTTTAATGTGTTTCCATGTCTGTGCTGTCTGGATTTTTGAAGTGGGGTGAAAATAAATAAATAAAGGAGTGAGCCAGTTTGGATGTGAGAGTGCATTTTGAAACAGGAGAGCATGTTTTTGGATGGTATTTTTTGTTTGGGGGGAACGGGTTCTTTTGCCACCCACCCCCCCCCCCCTCCTCTCTCTTTGTTTGTGTGGTAAATCCAGGAGCAGCTGCTGGTCTGAGGGTCTAGTGGGATTTTGGGCCTGTGTTTTCTCATGCCATCCAGTGCCAAGGTGCTGTAATGCGAGTGGAGAGGGGGGTTGAGAGAGAGAGAGAGAGAGAGAGGGAGAGGGGCATTGAGGGGGTTGTTTCTGGAGAGGGAGGGCGGGCGGGCGAGGGGTTTGTAGGGACGGTAGTAGTGACCATGCTGGTGACGAAGGCAGGGGTGGAGGCGCGGAGGTTTTGGGAGGCGGGCACTGCTGCCTGGGTTGGATGCATGTAAAATTAATATCCTCTGGACTTTGCCTTTGCACTAGATTGGAACTTGTCTATTTGGCTAATGACGTACCTTCATCTGCCTGCTGCAACGCATGCACACAATCGCCTTCTCTCTCCCTTGCTCTCCCTCGCTCTTATCTTTCTCTCTCGCTCTTTCCCTTCTATTTCTCTGTGTCTCGCTCTCTCCGCTACCAGCCACCAACCAACCAACCAACCAGCCACCCGCCTGCCTCCCCTCCCCCTCCTCCTCGCTCTCCCTCTGCCATCTCTCTCTTCCCTCCCTTTCAAACGCTGAGAGCGTGCGTATTGGCTGGGCTGTTTGAGACTCTGTGCCAAATAGGTGGGCCCTCTGCGTGTTGGCACAGACTCAGTCAATGGTTAGAGAAGGAAAGTGGAGAGGAAGAGAGAGGCAGAGTTGGAGAGAAAGAGGGGGGAAAAAGAAGCGGCACTCGGGTTTGCCAGCGGTCGTACACACTCTTCCAACATTGATTCCATCCTCTTGTTTTATTTTTTCTTCTTCTTCTCCTCCGTCCGACCCCCCCCACCCACCCTCCCTTGTCCGATTCTCTCTCTCTCTCCGTGAGTCTTATGCAGAGCCTAGCCTACAGATCTGAACCAATAGCACGCTCTGCATTGCCAAGCTTTTTTTTCTCCCTCCCCTTTTTGTTATCAAGATCATTTTTTTCTTGTACATTTTTGCGAGCAACGGTATTTTAAAACAATTTTTGGGGGACGTTTTTTTTGTTGATATACTTGGTGTATTTTTCACCAAGTGCATACAAAGGCTTTTATTTTTTTATTTTTTCATTTATTTCTTTTATATAGAGAGAATGGTTGAACTTCCCTGCACTCTACTTCTGTTGTGCTCTTGAACAGCACATCTCCGCCAGCCTCCTGCCACAGTACCTCCTGTGTTTCTTTGCTGCTATTACACCGCAAATCCCTTGGCCTGTCGCCTCTTTCACAATTCTTTCCCCCACGCTGATTTTATTGGACAGTTTGTCAGCCTTGCTCTTTGCAATTGCTTTTTTTTATTTTTATCCCAATTGTATTTTTCTCTTTGCTTGTCTAATATCATGCAGTGTTAGTGACAGTTGGTTTGTTTTTGACTCAGCCACACAGTCACCAGTGAACTGCTGGTGCAATTTTAGTCGGGGTATTTTAATCATTTTCGCAGTCGCCGTGAATTTATGATGAGAGAGCAAAATGGTAACTACTGTGTTTTTCTTTTCATTATTTACAACACTTGTGATTTGTGTTAACTGTTAATGTCATTTTGGATGACATGTTCTACGCAGTATTTATATCACAATTTTTTTTACAGTGTTTTTAAGTCAATACGTATTTTACTGTAGTGTTGCGTGTCTACAAAACATTTTTAGAAATATTTAAAGTTGCCATTTAACCCCTTGTAAAATTAAAGGTAATGGTTTTCTGGAATATATTAATATATTATACTCAGATATCATGACTGCACTTATTTTTTTGTATTTTTGTGATATATTCAGATATAATCACATTAATGTTATTTGGAAAAAAAGAAAAGGAAAAAAAAGAAAAACAATCCAATGGATAATTTATTATGGTCTTTTTCAACTTGTGTTTTATGAAGTGTGGTGTATGTGGGATGCGTCTGCGTTAGGCTGAGAGCGCCGCGTCTATCTCTCTCTCTCTTTCTCTCTCTCTCTGTCTCTCTACCTCTCTCTCTCGACGGCTCTCGTTCATTCTCTCCCTCTGCTCCCACAGAGCAGGCGCCGCTCCTCCATGCTGCGCGCCGGTGCTAACTGCCTCTCCTCTCTCTTCCCCTCCTCACCCCCGCTCCCTCTCT
>NC_137864.1:17640649-17658149 GCF_963924005.1 Protomyctophum bolini
GTGGGAGAGAGACGTCTTGTGTTTTGTTTACGGCAGAGTGGCGAAAGCTGCCACGGGGAATCTCTGGGCTCTCTGTCATGGTTTCTCAGCCTGGCTGTCGTCCTGCCCGCCAGCCAGCCAGTTAGTCAGCCAGCCAGTCAGCCCGCAAGCAACTCAGCCAGCCAGCAACTCAGCCAGTCAGTCAGACAGACAGACAGCCAGCCAGCCAGCCAGCCAGGAACTCAGCCAACCAGTCAGTCAGCCAGCCAGTCAGCCAGCCAGTCAGTCAGTCAGACGGCCAGCCAGCCAGCCAGCCAGGAACTCAGCCAACCAGCCAGTCAGCCAGCCAGTCAGTCAGTCAGTCAGACGGCCAGCCAGCCAGCCAGCCAGCCAGCCAAGAACTCAGCCAGTCAGTCAGACGGCCAGCCAGCCAGCCAGCCAGCCAGCAATTCAGCCAGTCAGTCAGACAGACATCAAATATCTCTTTTGGGTTATGGGCTAAAACGTTTGGAAACCACTGTTGCAGAACATAACACACCGCATGCAGAACATAACACACCGCATGCAGCCGCAACAGAATCCTTTAGTTTTCACACACGTGTGAACTCTGAACTAAATCGACCCGGGAGGTCTTTTTTGTTTTTACGGCTCATTTTACAGGAGTGTAAAATAATACTACTTTACCTACAGGTCCATTTTATACTCCTGTATAAACCTTACAGGTCCATTTTGGGTCTGTCTTTATACTCTCATTCAGATTTAACCACTTAAACCTAATCATTTGTTGAGCGGAATTCCCTCACTCTGTCCCCCTCTGCACCAAACCTCTCCCCGGAAATAGCAGATCTCCATGCTATGCTCCGTTCGCCTATTTTCAAATGAACATTTTGAAAATAGGCGAGGGTTCAAGTGGTTGTTTGACGAACCAGTGGTGGAACACATACTCACATGTTTCACATGTATATTAGTACTAATACTGCAGCAATGTAGATATAATCTGTTACAAGTAAAAGTCCGGAATTCAAAATGCACTTACAAAAGTATTGGCATCAAAATGTACTTAAAGTATCAAAAGTAAAATACAAAGTAAATACAAATACCTCAAAATTATACTTAAGTACAAAGTACAAATCTACGTATAGTTACTTTCCGCCACCTTCTCCCTCCCTGCACGGCTCAGATGGAGGAGAACAAACGAGGCAGATCAACGTTGAACAATGGGATCTGCACGCTAGGAGAGGAACAGAGACCCTCCACAAGGAGGGTGGCACAGTTATGCTGTGGTACAATGACCAGAATGTTGTTTTTGTGCATTGTTGGAGTGGGTGACTGGCTGGCAGGCTGGCTGGTTGGCTGGCTGGCTGACTGGCTGGCTGGCTGGCTGGCAGTATTGATTTTGTCGACTAAAACTATGACGAAAAATGTTTGTCGACTACCTTTTTTCCACTGACAAACTATAAATGGGAGCTAAGTGAAAACTAAAGCTATGATGACTAAAAGACTAGGACTAAATATATTGAGAATTTCGTCAACAAAATAAAAAGGAGACTAAAATGTTAGGAAGGGACTAGTGAACAGGAGACCCAGTACAAGTAAAAGACACAAGTCATTTTACACTTGGTGGTTTCATGCTGAAAATAGCCGATCTACAAGCTCACAACGCGTCGCCTAAGTTAGTCGACTAAAACTAGACTATACAACATTCCAGGTGACTAAAATGTGACTAAAACTAAATGAAAACTATTCAAGAAACTAAAATCTAAATTTTCTGTCAAAATCAACACTGCTGCCTGGCTGGCTGGCTGGCTGGCTGGCTGGCTGGTTGAGTGACTGGCTGGCTGGCCGACTGGCTGGTGTTATTACGGAGATGGTGGTCTCTTGGCCTGGATGAAAGGTCTGCCAGCACACGCCACAGACTGCCAGGGTCACTTTGGAATGATCGGTGTGAACATGATGATTTGGTTTTCTACTTCTAGTGCTGCCGAGTATGGCGGTGTACTGTATAACTGTATTTGAACTGCTGTTTTGGCATTGAAAAGGTTGCTCCCTTTGTGAGAATAACTATTGTACAAGAGACCACACCTCGTCAAATAGCGCTATACATCTTGTGGGATATGATTGATTTCCAAGCCTTCTGCCATTTTAGCTTGACTTCAGTTTGGGCCCTAGCGTTCCTATTCTGGGTCTGGTCATATTAGGAGAAAATGTTGTTGAATAGATTTGGCGTAGAGAGGGACAAAAAGGAGGCGGTCTAGGATACATTTTTTTACTTTTATTGTTAAAGCACTTTGTGACTGTGATTGTCTGCGAAAGCTGCTCTGCAAATACTTACTTTACCCCTGAGGGACCCCAATCAACGAAGAATATAGGTGTGTTGAAGTGGTTAAACTCAGCTGATTTATTCAAGGTTGGAAACAATCCGATACAGGGGGAGAAAAAAAAGTCATCATTGGCCAGCCCAAAGTTAGCCCAGTGCACACATAGCATTAGTCATATTTTGGACATTATTTCCCATGGGTTTATTTTTGATTTCTCTCCTCAGTTTCTTTCATAACGCTTATAAGTATGATTATAAAAAGCTGTTTCAAATGTGTTTCCAATCCAAACGCGCAGTACAGGAAATTTGCAGTCACTCTTGAGGGAGGTGTGAAATGTGCTCCCTGTGCCATTTCTGTCGTGACCCCTTCAGACACAGAGGCGTATGTGTGCTCCACCGCGCTCCCCTTCCTACGACGTAGCGCGGGAGTCATGGTGTTGGACGCCGTTGTGAGAAACCCATGGCCAACGCGGCCCGGCCCACTGCTGACCACAGGAAGGATTCACAAATAAAAAAACAGCTTGCACTCATCATCGAGGAAAACTCCCTGATTTTTATGATTTATGAGAGAGCGGGAAAGGCAGGGATCTTGGAGAGAGAGAGAAAGAGAGAGAGAGAGAGAGAGAGAGAGGGGGCGCGGAAAGGAAAAGTGATCCTGACAGTGAAAGCTGACATGATGAATGGTTCTGGACGCATTAAAAAGTTGACGGAATCCGTTTGATGAATTCACCAGGTCCTTGCTTCTCCGTGCCCTGTTATTCTTAAAAAGATCTGTTGTTAATTACTTCCTGCATCTCCGAGGTTAGCTCCCATGACATCACAAAAGTTGAAGAGTGTTTTGTGTGTGTGCGCGTGTGTACGTGCGCGTGTGCATGCAGCCGTGCACGTCCGTGTACTGTAGCTGCAGTGTGACCCTGAACAGTGAAATACGCGTTGCTGTGTGTGTGTGTGTGTGTGTGTGTGTGTGTGTGTGTGTGTGTGTGTGTGTGTGTGTGTGTGTGTGTGTGTGTGTGTGTGTGTGTGTGTCGTTACTGGGTTTTGATGAAATGAGAGCTTGACACAGGCAGACAGAGAGTGTGTCTCTCCCACTCGCGTCGGTCAAGCCTGTGGCTTTTGTTTTGTATATTGTGGGCCCATGGTGGCTGAGAAAAGCCCTCTGCATGCAGAGGGAGAGAGAGAGGGAGCAGTTTTGGCATGGAGTGTCATTCGCCGATGGATTGTGTTTAGCGAGGGCATCCTTGTGTTGCGTCGTCAGTATACCTTCCATCCAGCGATAACGATGGTCTGGCGTATCAACCAAGAGGGATAGCATGGTACATGATTAACCCATTTAGACCTGAGGCCCATTCTATCAAATAAATTGCTTATAACTCCCAACAGTTTTCTGAAAAACCCATGTTTCTATGTCAGTGGTGCTCAACTTTTTTTATGTCAAGGACCCCCAGAATTGTCTGTATTTGGCCGCGGACCCCCATCTGAAAATATGTTGTTCCAGGGACCCCCCACCCAGAACCAAATATTTGACTTAAAAATCGTTGAATGTATTTGGCCGCCGACCTCCATTTAAATTAAAGTCAGTTTGTTTGGATCGAGTGTGAAAGCGTATTCCGTGCCAGCAGAAGCCCCGCTGTGAGCTCAGTCTCTTAAAACGCATGCTCGCGGACACACGCATGTGACGAAAACATGCACGCTAGAGGCGCACACCACGCACACACACACACACTCTCGCATAGTGCATACATATACACACACCAGCACACACACATGCACCAGGCTAGCATTGGGATTTGACAGAAATAGACAGTTCCAAGGGTCTCCTTTTATCTGAAGAGACCACGATGACTCAAGCGGCCTACAGAGTGAATATGAAAATTATTAATTACATTAGGAATACAAGTCAAAGTCGCTGCTAAAATGACTGACGAAAACACAGAAAGGCACAGCTGCTTTGATTTTTATATGACGGCCATAAGCCCGGGTTTCTTTTGCGAATTGCGTCTGATTTGGGAGAGAGAGGGAGAGAGAGAGAGTGGCCTAAAACCCCAGAACATTTCTGCATGATCTATCTACCCCCCGACTGTGTCCTTTTGTTTGTGGTGGGCTTGCCGTGTTGTATGGTATACAGATTATTCCAGTGAAATCCGGAGTCTGTAGTCATGGAGAAACAGACAGACGAAGCAGTTTGTACAGTTTGGCTGTTCTCTTACAGTTCTCTTCTCCTATTTCTTTGTAATTACTTCTTCACTCAGTCTTTTCCTGTGTCTCCTCAGAAGACCTCACACTTTAAATGAGATGGGGAGGGGGCAGTCAGTCAGGGTATACCGTCTCTTGGATTGGTTTTGAAAAGCGGGACACATGCTAAGCCGCTAAAAAATTGACGCGGACATTTGTTGGCACCGTATTCTCAGAAATTTCACAACCGAAGAGCGGTGTCTTATTTCAGTGTTTTAAAAATAAGTGCCGCACATGTTTTCTCCATTGCCGTCAGTGGTGCTTGCTTTTAGCGTTGCATGTTATTCTACTCAAACACAACACTGGACATTTTTAATTGTCTTCTTTGTTTGGTAATTCATATTTTCCCCAACTGGACATTGCATGCTCGTACGTCAGATAAAGTTTCCATATGGGGGGAAGAACACATGGTTTAACGTATTCAAGCTCATTCATACTTTTCTGAAAATTAAAGTAGATTTGTATAAATTCTACTAATTTACAGGCCTGTCCAGAGTTCACCACTCATATTTTATACTTCATTGTACAGTGGTATTATTTCCAAAATAAAGGAAACTAGTCGATCTACAAGAGTACAATGTGTTGCATTGTGTTGTGAGCTTTAATTGTGGATCTGGTATTTTCAATATTTTGGTTACATTTCGGAAATCTTTTGAAAATGTTCTTTTTCCCAAAATACAGTAGAGATGCCAGGGTCAATGTGGCTGAAACACAGTAGTAAATACAGTAGAGATGCCAGGGTCAATGTGGCTGAAACACAGTAGTAAATACAGTAGATATGCCAGGGTCAATGTGGCTGAAACACAGTAGTAAATACAGTAGAGATGCCAGGGTCAATGTGGCTGAAACACAGTAGTAAATACAGTAGAGATGCCAGGGTCAATGTGGCTGAAACACAGTAGTAAATACAGTAGAGATGCCAGGGTCAATGTGGCTGAAACACAGTAGTAAATACAGTAGAGATGCCAGGGTCAATGTGGCTGAAACACAGTAGTAAATACAGTAGAGATGCCAGGGTCAATGTGGCTGAAACACAGTAGTAAATACAGTAGAGATGCCAGGGTCAATGTGGCTGAAACACAGTAGTAAATACAGTAGAGATGCCAGGGTCAATGTGGCTGAAACACAGTAGTAAATACAGTAGAGATGCCAGGGTCAATGTGGCTGAAACACAGTAGTAAATACAGTAGAGATGCCAGGGTCAATGTGGCTGAAAAGGCAGTTTGAACCTGCAGCAAATCTTTCATTCCGACTAAGGGGAGAAAAGGTTATTTTTTATTTTTTTGTTTTGAGCCGCCGTGCCCAGCCTAATACCTACCGTTGAGATTTAATGACACATTTAAACACATTAATGATTGTTAAATAAAAACGGGCGTAGGCTATAAGCTGAGCACACAGTGATAAAAAACCTGCATTCTTTAGTCGAGCTGAGTGAGCTCTTTTGGGTTTTTTTATTTGGAAAAATAACGAGTGAGAGCGAGAAAGGAGAAAGAGAGAAAAAAGGGGGGAAGCGTGCGGAGAAGGCGAAGAGAAGAGAAGAAAGAGGTAATTGAGAGGAGAGAGAGAGTCAGAACCAGCGAGGGGGTGGTATTGTCTGCATTAATACTGTGTCTTCCCAGCGCCTCGCCTCTTTTCAGGCTTTTGTAGCGGCGCCAACCATGAAATGTGCCTGTCCCCGAAAACCATATACCGGCTCCGGAGGGTTCCCCCGATCTCAGAGGGAGGAAGAGAAGGGAGAAGCGGAGTGGAGCGCAGCGCGGTGGTCAGTGCTATAGCGAAGCTAGCTACAGTGGCTATAATAGCGGACTGCTCCAGTCCAGGGCCAGGCCAGCCCAGTAACCAGGGAGAAGAGAAGCCAGGGAACACAGCTCATTCACTGAGCTGCACTCACAGCGAGACCCTGGCATCTGCTGCCTCGTCTGGCAATTAATGCTATTCACTATTAGCACAGAATGCTGCTCCTGTTAGGATGAGAGTTGTGATGCCGGCTCTTAATAACCACAGTAACGCTGGAGTCCCTTTTTTTAGTCTGTTTCTTTTCTTTTCTTTTCTTTTCTTTTCTTTTCTTTTCTTTTCTTTTCTTTTCTTTTCTTTTCTTTCTTTCCTTTTCTTTAGATTTTCTGAAATTGCTAAGCATATCAAACAGGGATTCTTTGTTATTTTTAATTTGTTTGTGTGGAAGCTGGTATGCTCTGCCTATGTTGCCGAATCCAAAATGTATTCCAAATTTAGAAGAATAAATATCTACCTATATACTGTATATTAAGAAACACATTATCTTTCCACATATGTTTTAGTTTCCATTCGTGGGTTGGACAATAAAGGCATTATTATGTAGGCGAGTAGTGATGATGTCTAATGAAGAAAGAAAAATCAGAGTTCTATCTCTGCAGTAGTTGTGTCGGCGGGTGCTTTTGGCACGATGCTATCTCCGTCTGTGGAAGATGCCAGATTTTCACACACCGCCCCTGCCAACCTCCTCCTTCTGATCCTCTCTTTCTTCTCCTCTCTTTTCTTTTCTTTTCTTTCCTTTCTTTCACTTGCTCCCCTTTTTCTTTTATTATTCCTCTTTAGGTTACAAATGAATGCCCTCCTGTAGCCTCATTAGCATCCCGGACTCCTGTTTGCGGCCACAGAAAAATGTATAAGAACTCCTCCGGGCACAAACATTTGAGTGTTCAGCCCAGACCGCTTTCCGCAGACAATTATCATTTTGTGGGTCTTGACTGCGTGCGGTTTGGTTATTTTTTTATGTTTAGGTCTGACTGTTGCCTTTCTTATGATTTGTCCGTTTCTCTTTCAGATTGTGCATTATCTGCCGCCAGCCGTTCGATATTCCCATCGACATGATTGAACTTTTACGCTGTTATTGTTTACGACGAAATCGCTGCAATCCTTTTTAAGCTTTTAAATATTTTATAATTTTTGAGGGGCGCTAGCAGACGTGACGTCTCACATTTGCCATTGACAATGAAAGGAGAATTTACGTCATATGTGCCTGAAATATGAATACATTTGTGGCAACACAAACAATAAATGCCATTGACAATGAAAGGAAAATGTACGTCATGTAGACGAGCAAATCGGCTAACCAATCACATGATGTTACATGATCATGATGAAAAGACGAGCAAATCGTCTAACTCTAACCAATGAAAAGATTACAAAAAAACATTGTATCATCATGGTTAAAAGATAATAACATAAGTTGACAAATTAATTCATGAAGAAGTATATTAATTATTTTATTGGATGATGTACGTCGACAAGAACGCCCACTTCACACATGCAGGTGTAATTTTTTAAACCACTTGGACCCCTTTTGTCTTTTCGACGCC
The DNA here is from genome assembly GCF_963924005.1 of Protomyctophum bolini. Taxonomy (NCBI): domain Eukaryota; kingdom Metazoa; phylum Chordata; class Actinopteri; order Myctophiformes; family Myctophidae; genus Protomyctophum; species Protomyctophum bolini. The sequence goes on from NC_137864.1 coordinate 17,648,516, forward strand.
AAATCTCTCCGCCCCAAAATTGTCATCGCAACACGTCGTGAGCTTGTATATCAGCTTTTTTTTATTTTTTATGTATGGATGCTGGCGTTCATGTGGTTATCCTAACAGTTTTCTGCAAAACCTATGTTTCTATGTCAGTGGTGCTCAAAGAATCCCCAGAATTATCTGTATTTGGCCGCGGACCCCCATCTGAAAATATGTAGTTCCAGGGACCCCACCAGAAGCAAATATTTTAATTAAAATCGTTCACTGTGAAATAATATATATTCAAAGATTTGAGCCACAGTGTCACGATTATTTATTTTTCAACATGCAGCTAAACTGAAGGACAACCTTGGCGGTACGTCGTTCATTGGGTGTTTGTTTCACCGTGAGAAGGAGAACGTTGGGGTGTGGGGGTGGGGGGGGGGGGGGGAGCGTGTGACTGTGAGCGAGCTGAGAAGCACAACAGAATGCAGAGAATCACATTTGGCATGCATCTGTGTAAGAGAGTAAGCTTTCAAATCAGTTTGGACACAGATCTAGGACACTAGACGGCGAGAGAAGAAAGCCAGGATGAAACGGGATAGGGAACGACATGGGATTGAGGGGGGGATAGATGTGTGTGTGTGTGTGTGTGTGTGTACACTTGTGTTACCATACCTCTGTGGACCAGCATATATCCCCACAAGTATAGTGGAATTTGACAAATAGACAATGGCGAGTGGTCCTAGTTGTTTTATGGTTAAAAATAATCACACCGTGTAAAGTGAGGGGCGCTCTTATCATCGTACATCACCATCGCCGACTTCTTACTGTCAGTTGAGAGTTGAAAGACTCGTATACATGTATATAAATCATATCAATGTTTGTTGTTTACACTATGACGTAAAATTGTCAATGGGAATTTAGACAAAGTTCGTGGACACATACTAAAAGCTGGACATAGGAGGGGCTAGTGCCCCTCAAAAAAAATAGATTTATAGAGTGTTACTTGACAATCATTAAACGGGAGTTTACGATTAGGCATTTTAGAGGTTATAGGCTTATAGACGAGGGAGGTTGGGGGAGATATACAGTCGGTTTATCACTCGCCACCTAATGTTGTGCACCGAAAATCGCACAGACACTAACAAAGCTCGCAATTAAGCTCAGTGAAATTGTAAAAAAACGCAACAAAAAGAGGCATTCATATCATAAAATCGCCGTCCTAAAACGTCGATGTCCTCACAAGTATAGAAATACAAAGGTTATGTGCGTGTTGGGTGGATGGGGGGTGGGGGTGTAGTGGGTGCTGGTTGGAGTGTCCCTCAATGACGAGTGGCGGTATATTATATTATATTATAAACACAGCGGCTCGGCGTGTCATCAAAGGCCTCCATTCATCCGTCTGTGAACAGGAGAGTCTCTCTCTTTCTCTCTTTTCTTTTCTCTGAGGAGGAGACATACACACACACACACACACACACACACAGAAAGGGATCCCACATCACTGACGAGAGGATGGCACATGTTTAGATAACAAGATGGTTTGGAGAGGGGATTGGCATTGCTCTGTGTGCGTGGCGCACGTGCGTGTGTGTGTGTGGGGTGGGGTGGGGATGTTGGGGGATGTGGGGGGTACTGAGCAGGTGGGAGGTTGTCACACACACTAACGAGTGTGATGAGGTGGGGGTATAGAGATAGTGTGTTTATTGTCGTTGGCGCTATAGGTTTGGGAGGGGGGAGTCGTTTTATTGTTGGGGGGTGGAGGGAGGGGGGTGGTGATGGTGTTACAATGAAGATAGCCATGAGATGAAGTGTGTGTTTGTGTCTGGTGCAAAACCATATATACGCAATAACAGGCTTTTGGCAAGAGCTGTAGCCATCAGCCAAGCTCTCTCACTGTGTGCGTGTGCGACTGTGCACATGCACGTGCGCGTACGTCCAGCGTGCATGTCCCTGTGTGGTCATTACACGTATTTATTTTTCCAAGCAGAGGTCTTATATGCTCCGTTGTGATAGATGTGAAACTGAGTTAGCCCAGGCAAGGATCTTATTTTTTTCTTCTTTAGTGCACGTTTGGAGCTAGCTGAGAGGGGGTTTGGGGTCTCAGGGTCTTCACGGTGAACGGGCCCCCGGGGCTTCTTCTTCTTCTTCTTCCTCCGAGACGGGGCTGTATGTGTCTTTATCTATTTTCTGCATATAGCTGGAAACCCCGAGCGAGGAGCGCGAGAGTGAGCCATGTAGCCATGCAACGCAAGCAGCCAAAGGGAGTGGTGGAGGAGTGTGAACTAGGTGCTAATATGTGCTTCTGACGCGTTTCACTCGCCGCGCAAACTGTTTAATTAAAGAGGCGCCGGAATGCTTTGGTAAGCGACGGATCAGAGTTAACGCACTTTCAACCACTTAGTGGCTGCTGATTGAAACGGCAGACAACAGAGAGGCCAAGAAAAGGCACACATTCTTCCAACTGGTTTAATTGTGTTTGTTGTTCAAATTGTGTTTCACTTTCCTGATAATAAGCTCTCGGGTCTTTTGTAATCAGGCATGTTGATTGAATGCACGTTATTTACAAAGTCCTTGATGGGTAAAATATGAATTTGCCTATCAAGGAACAAAAATAGACGTGAAATAGAAAAGTGAAAGTGGGTGTCTGTGGGTTTTATTAAAGTAAGGTATTAAAAAGTCCTTGAATTGTCACTGTGAGTGATTTTGGGTATTATACAGTACTATTGTGATATGGCATAGGATATAAATCGGAAAAAATCGGTATCGCCACATACTCAAAATCAAATGACTGGAATCTGACTCAAAGAAAAACGTGACCGGGACATCTTTAACGATAACTACATACGACCCTCTGGAACACCGGTCTTTTCTTTTACCCTTTTCCTGAAAATGAACTCGTAATAATGTACATACGATACAGTTTTTTTTTCTCCAGCCAGACATTGAACCATTATCATTTTTACAGGCCTTTATTTGACTTCGCTGTGCGCCTGTGTGTCACCGCTATATAGGATTGATACCGGGGGTTGCCATAGCACCCAGTACCCCCCCCCCCCCCAACCAGCCACCCGCCCACCCACCCACCTCCTCCTGTTAACTCTCACGTTTATTGGACCCAAATTCGGCTGGTACCATGGCAACCAGCGAGGCTCTCCTCGAAGCTGGCCTGGGCAGAGTCCAAGGTGCCTCGAGGGTGGCCTTGGATGGAGCTGGTCTGCGCCGACGGGCTGTTGCCCGGCCGTGCCCATCCAAGGTTCGCCCATGTGACGGGGGGGACGGGGGGGGCTTGTAGATCTGCTATCTTGAAAACAAAAATCTTGAAAAAATGCAGGCACAAATCTTTGAATATATATTCTTCCCCAGCGAACATTTTTAACTCAAATATTTGATTCTGGGGGGTTCTCTGGAACAACATATTTTGAGGTGCTGGTCTGTGGCCAAATATATATATATATATATATCATTCTGGAGTTCCTCGACATTAAATAGTTTGAGAACCACTGCCATAGGTTAGTTTTAGTCACCATAGCTTAGTTTTCATTTAGTTTCCACTTTCCATTTAGTTTTCATCAGTGAAAAAAGGTAGTCGACAACATATTTTTGTCATAGTATTAGTTGACGAATCAACGCTGGTAGAACGGCCGTGAGAAGCGGACGCTCTGTGAAGGCCTGGCTTATGTGGTCCACAAGGCACGACGTGGAGTCATAGGTAGAATGGCCATGTTATTTATAGGGGAATAAAAAGGAAACAAACGTGAGAAGTTGAAATATGGACATACAAGGTTTCTGCCCAGACAACAAACGAAGTGTGTGTGTGTGTGTGTGTGTATCTGTGTGTGTGTGTGTGTGTGTGTGTGTGTGTGTGTGTGTGGGGGGGGGGTCGGTGCAGGGGAAGTATTTCACCAGCGCGCATATTGATGTGGCATGGCTGGGTGCCCAGTGCTGCCTCCCACACTAGAGAGAGAGAGAGAGAGAGAGAGAGAGAGGAGACTAGAGAGAGGCAGAAAGGCAAGCCTAGAGAGACCCTCTCTCTCTCTGTGTATAATATATGAGCCTATACATTTTATTTTTTCTTCTCCTTTTTCTGAAGTATGCCGTACGTCCTCCCGTAGAGGATAAATATTCAGCTGCACGCCTTTTGGTCGTAGAGTGAGCGTCTTGCCAAAGCATGTGATGTTTGAATGCAACGGTTACAATGCACACACATTATACATTACATACAGTACATACAGTAGCACACGGTGCATCTGTTAAAGCACCGTGGGCTTAATGGGAGAGAGTTCTCCTGGATTATCGCTGGTGCTTTAAACCCAGAACACCTCATGGACAAGCACCAGGAGCAACTAAAGGGCGAGGGAGGGAGAGAGAGAGAGAGAGAGAGAGAGAGAGAGAGAGAGGATATAAATGAGTGTGTGAGAGAGATACATATAGAGCAGCCAGTATCAACCTGTAAAACATTCATGTGCAAAGGGAAAAAAAATCTTCATTCATATGGCTTCTTTTAGAACCTTGTGGGGAAAAAAAGTTTTCATTGATAATAGCCTGTGATCATTCAAGTAAACTGTAAATGCTCTGAAAATGGCCCACCCCATTTTGAGATTGTCAAGTCCGCGCCCCCCCCCTGATCCAGAGAAACGGCGTGATGATGCATATTTTCGGGGTGTGTGTGTGTGTGTGTGTGTGTGTGTGTGTGTGTGTGTGTTGGGCCGGCTGGGGGGGGGGGCTTGGGTGGCATTCATAAAATTGCCGTCCTAAAAATGGCCTCGGAATTATAGTAATACAAACGTGTGTGTGTGTGTGTTTCAAGCTGTGCTCATGTTACACTACTCATTCCCATTTGCCATCGAAAACAAACTAGAGCCAATTCTCCTCACATCTCCTCACATGCTAGTATTTAATGAAGTGAATTATGTGTGTGTGTGTGTGTGTGTGTGTGTGTGTGTGTGTGTGTGTGTGTGTGTGTGTGTGTGTGTGTGTGTGTGTGTGTGTGTGTGTGCGCGCGTTGTAACATTCCCATAATCGCACACTTTTTTGCCACCTGATCCCATAAGTTTGGCATCTGATGCACGCCCCCCTCTGCACTCAGCGACACACACACACTCACACAGCTGAGGCCTGAGTGCACGCCACCAGGGGTAGTCCCCCTGGATAGGTCCCCCCTAGATGAGGCCTGAGTGCACGCCACCAGGGGTAGTCCCCCTGGATAGGTCCCCCCTAGATGAGGGGTGGGTGTGAGGCGTTACCTCCATCTGGATGGATGTCCCCACCGGACCAGAGCTAAGCCGGAGAGAGAGAGAGAGGCAGGCTGGAGAAATGCCACTGGTGTCAACTGTAAAGTAACCCAAGTACAAAAAAGCACTGTACTTGTGTACAATTTGGGCATATTGATTTTTTTTTTGTTAATTTAATTTTCAATACTTTTACTACGGGCACGTTCGGAAATACCCCCCCGGAGCGCTCTCGCCTATTAGTCTGCATTGTGCAGTGCGCTCAGTGCGCTCAGTGCGCTATTTCCGAACGCGCCCTTAATCTCAGAGGAAAAATACTGTACTTTGAATCCATAATTATTTGAAAGCTTTAGTTACTAGTTGCTAGTAGATTTTGATTATTATTACAAACTACTTCAGACCTATACTGTATGCATACTTTGTGTTGCTTTGCGATTCGTCGTGAGCTTGTAGATCTGCCATCTTCAAAGGATTTTTAATACATCCATCATTCATTACGTTCCTCCTAATAATTCCACGCCCCCTTTCGTCTGTCCATGGCTGTCTGTTGATTGGCTAGGACGAGGCGGACACGCCATGCGGTAGCAAAATTGTGCCGTATTTTGCGTCACAGCAAGGAGGCTCTTTGTGAAGGAAAGGAAGGTGCAAAGTACAGCAGTCGCGGGAAGGTGCCAATGGTGTCACACATTGGCAACCAAACCTATTTTTTTTTGGCCACACACACACACACACACACTCACGCGAGCGCACACACACACACACACACACACACACACACACACACACACACACACACATGCACACACACACACACACACACACACACACACACACACACACACACACACACACACACACACACACACACACACACACACATGCACACACACACACACACACACACACACACACACACACACATGCACACACACACACACACACACACACACACACACACACACACACATACACACACGCACACTGTCAGAGTTGCTACTATAGGCAGGGCAGCCTCGCGGTGTCTTTGGCTCTGTCACGGCTATCTGTTAGAGGCACAATATTATCCCTCACAGGGTCAGTGTTAGAGGCTAAATAATTCATACTTTGTGCCCTGGATCGAAAGGGTTAAATTGTAAGGCTTTTTGTTCAGCTGATTATTGAGACGTTAAAAAAATAAGAAGAAAAACTAAATTGTATTGTTCCCAAAATCTGACACATCCTGTTATGAACACAGATTATTATATATTTTTTGTGATCTTTGACTTGGCCGCCATCGCCCGCATTGTCTCTCTTTCGCGCCACTTTTTCTCTCTCTCTCTCTCTCTCTCTCTCTCTCTCTCTCTCTCTCTCTCTCTCTCTCTCCCCTTCCTGGTGAGTAGGACAGAAGTCAGTGTTTCCACTCTCCTCTCAAGGAGATTCATCGTGCCAGGTGTGTGTGTGTGTGTGTGTGTGTGTGTGTGTGTGTGTGTGTGTGTGTGTGTGTGTGTGTGTGTGTGTGCAGTGGTGGAAAGTAACTAGGCACATTCACATCAGACCTGAGATCAGATTCTAAAAATGTCTTCTACATCCTGACAGATTTCTGAAAAAGCTATGTTTCTATGTCAGTCGTTCTTCGATTTTTCAAAAATAGCAGACCTACGAGCTTGTAGATCTGCTATTTTTCAATAGCTAAAGCATAACATAATGCTAACACCAAAAGGAGTTCCCGCCAAAAATGGGTTAAGTATACTGCACTTAAGTACAATTGTGAGGTATTTGTACTTTACTTGAGCATTTCCAACTATTTTTACTTCTACTCAGATCCAAATATTATACTTTTACTAATATTATACTTTTACTACATCTCAGATCCAAATATTATACTTTTACTACATCTCAGATCCAAATATTATACTTTTACTACATCTCAGATCCAAATATTATACTTTTACTACATCTCAGATCCAAATATTATACTTTTACTACATCTCAGATCCAAATATTATACTTTTACTACATCTCAGATCCAAATATTATACTTTTACTACATCTCAGATCCAAATATTATACTTTTACTACATCTCAGATCCAAATATTATACTTTTACTACATCTCAGATCCAAATATTATACTTTTACTACATCTCAGATCCAAATATTATACTTTTACTACATCTCAGATCCAAATATTATACTTTTACTACATCTCAGATCCAAATATTATACTTTTACTACATCTCAGATCCAAATATTATACTTTTACTACATCTCAGATCCAAATATTATACTTTTACTACATCTCAGATCCAAATATTATACTTTTACTACATCTCAGATCCAAATATTATACTTTTACTACATCTCAGATCCAAATATTATACTTTTACTACATCTCAGATCCAAATATTATACTTTTACTACATCTCAGATCCAAATATTATACTTTTACTACATCTCAGATCCAAATATTATACTTTTACTACATCTCAGATCCAAATATTATACTTTTACTACATCTCAGATCCAAATATTATACTTTTACTACATCTCAGATCCAAATATTATACTTTTACTACATCTCAGATCCAAATATTATACTTTTACTACATCTCAGATCCAAATATTATACTTTTACTACATCTCAGATCCAAATATTATACTTTTACTACATCTCAGATCCAAATATTATACTTTTACTACATCTCAGATCCAAATATTATACTTTTACTACATCTCAGATCCAAATATTATACTTTTACTACATCTCAGATCCAAATATTATACTTTTACTACATCTCAGATCCAAATATTATACTTTTACTACATCTCAGATCCAAATATTATACTTTTACTACATCTCAGATCCAAATATTATACTTTTACTACATCTCAGATCCAAATATTATACTTTTACTACATCTCAGATCCAAATATTATACTTTTACTACATCTCAGATCCAAATATTATACTTTTACTACATCTCAGATCCAAATATTATACTTTTACTACATCTCAGATCCAAATATTATACTTTTACTACATCTCAGATCCAAATATTATACTTTTACTACATCTCAGATCCAAATATTATACTTTTACTACATCTCAGATCCAAATATTATACTTTTACTACATCTCAGATCCAAATATTATACTTTTACTACATCTCAGATCCAAATATTATACTTTTACTACATCTCAGATCCAAATATTATACTTTTACTACATCTCAGATCCAAATATTATACTTTTACTACATCTCAGATCCAAATATTATACTTTTACTACATCTCAGATCCAAATATTATACTTTTACTACATCTCAGATCCAAATATTATACTTTTACTACATCTCAGATCCAAATATTATACTTTTACTACATCTCAGATCCAAATATTATACTTTTACTACATCTCAGATCCAAATATTATACTTTTACTCCACTACATGTATTTGACAGCTTAGGTTAGGTTACTTCGTAGATTTGGATTATTATTGCAAAACATACATTATATACTTCAGGCCTACATTTCGGAGCTTTTACTGTAGATCTGCCATTTTCAAAAAAGATGTTGAAAACATTTGAAAACTTGAAATGAGACATTCTGCATAAAGCATAATGAGTAGTCGTCCGTATACATTTTGATACCAATACCTGCACTGCCCTTTTACTCAAATCATTTTTTTATTCCAGACTTTGACCTGTAACGGAGTTTTGCTATATTGCAATATTGATACTTTTACATAAGTAAAAAACATTTGGGTACTTTCTTTCCACCACTGCCGGTGGCCAGGCTGAGATGGCAGGAGATTGATTGGTCACGCCAGGTGTGTGAGGAGATATGGCGTGTGGCACGGCGCTGGGCCCTATAAAATAGCACATCTTCAAGATCACAAACTAAAGTATAAAAGAGGGGTTAAGTGTGCTAGCTGTTATTCGTTGACCCGGGGGTCCCTGGGTAAACGAGACCCGGGACCCTCTTGACCCTTGACCCTTGGGGGTCCCCAGACCTCACTTTGAGAATCACCGACTTACTGTAGGGCTCTCTCTCTCTCTCTCTCTCTCTCTCTCTCTCTCTCTATCTCTCTCTCTGAGCCAGGGGTTAAGTCAGCATGGCTTATACGACTGTTTTATCTCTCTTTCAAGGTCATTCAAGGAGAGGATTCTTGGAGCTTGAATTACACATAATGAGACTTGGGAAAACTAACTGTCTATGAGTATTCCTGCTGGCGAAGGACCAGGGCTATTTTATGTGGTGTGTGTGTAGGATAATTCACTGTCTCATGTCTCATTTAATTTCTCTTTCTCCTTTCTCACTTGCTTGCATTGTGGCCCACACGGCCTCCTTAAAATATGGGAGAGACTTTCTTCTGTGTGTGTGTTTGTGTATGTGTGCATGTGCGTGAGCGTGCATGCGTTTAACTGGAGCTATTCATGAATTTGGAGCGTGATTTA
>NC_137864.1:17663149-17690649 GCF_963924005.1 Protomyctophum bolini
GTCCATTATACTCTACAGTACGTTATACTCTACAGTACGTTATACTCTACAGTACGTTATACTCTACGTTATACTCTACAGTATGTTATACTCTACAGTACGTTATACTCTACAGTACGTTATACTCTACGTTATACTCTACAGTCCATTATACTCTACAGTACGTTATACTCTACGTTATACTCTACAGTCCATTATACTCTACAGTACGTTATACTCTACAGTACGTTATACTCTACAGTACGTTATACTCTACAGTACGTTATACTCTACAGTACGTTATACTCTACAGTACGTTATACTCTACGTTATACTCTACAGTATGTTATACTCTACAGTACGTTATACTCTACAGTACGTTATACTCTACGTTATACTCTACAGTCCATTATACTCTACAGTACGTTATACTCTACGTTATACTCTACAGTACTACAGTACGTTATACTCTACAGTACGTTATACTCTACAGTACGTTATACTCTACAGTACGTTATACTCTACAGTACGTTATACTCAACAGTACGTTATACTCTACAGTACGTTATACTCTACAGTACGTTATACTCTACAGTACGTTATACTCTACAGTACGTTATACTCTACAGTACGTTATACTCTACAGTACGTTATACTCTACAGTACGTTATACTCTACAGTCCGTTATACTCTACAGTACGTTATACTCTACGTTATACTCTACAGTACGTTATACTCTACAGTACGTTATACTCTACAGTCCGTTATACTCTACAGTACGTTATACTCTACGTTATACTCTACAGTACGTTATACTCTACAGTACGTTATACTCTACAGTACGTTATACTCTACGTTATACTCTACAGTACATTATACTCTACAGTACGTTATACTCTACGTTATACTCTACAGTACGTTATACTCTACAGTCCGTTATACTCTACGTTATACTCTACAGTACATTATACTCTACAGTACGTTATACTCTACGTTATACTCTACAGTACATTATACTCTACAGTACGTTATACTCTACGTTATACTCTACAGTACGTTATACTCTACAGTACGTTATACTCTACAGTACGTTATACTCTACAGCACGTTATACTCTACAGTACGTTATACTCTACAGCACGTTATACTCTACAGTACGTTATACTCTACGTTATACTCTACAGTACGTTATACTCTACAGTACGTTATACTCTACAGTACGTTATACTCTACAGTACGTTATACTCTACAGTCCGTTATACTCTACAGTACGTTATACTCTACGTTATACTCTACAGTACGTTATACTCTACAGTACGTTATACTCTACGTTATACTCTACAGTACGTTATACTCTACAGTACGTTATACTCTACGTTATACTCTACAGTACGTTATACTCTACAGCACGTTATACTCTACAGTACGTTATACTCTACGTTATACTCTACAGCACGTTATACTCTACAGTACGTTATACTCTACGTTATACTCTACAGTACGTTATACTCTACAGTACGTTATACTCTACGTTATACTCTACAGTACGTTATACTCTACAGTACGTTATACTCTACAGTACGTTATACTCTACAGCACGTTATACTCTACAGTACGTTATACTCTACGTTATACTCTACAGCACGTTATACTCTACAGTACGTTATACTCTACGTTATACTCTACAGTACGTTATACTCTACAGTACGTTATACTCTACGTTATACTCTACAGTACGTTATACTCTACAGTACGTTATACTCTACAGTACGTTATACTCTACGTTATACTCTACAGTACGTTATACTCTACAGTACGTTATACTCTACAGTCCGTTATACTCTACGTTATACTCTACAGTACGTTATACTCTACAGTACGTTATACTCTACGTTATACTCTACAGTACGTTATACTCTACAGTACGTTATACTCTACAGTCCGTTATACTCTACAGTACGTTATACTCTACAGTACGTTATACTCTACAGTACGTTATACTCTACAGTACGTTATACTCTACAGTCCATTATACTCTACAGTACGTTATACTCTACGTTATACTCTACAGTACGTTATACTCTACAGTACGTTATACTCTACAGTCCGTTATACTCTACAGTACGTTATACTCTACGTTATACTCTACAGTACGTTATACTCTACAGTACGTTATACTCTACGTTATACTCTACAGTACGTTATACTCTACAGTCCGTTATACTCTACGTTATACTCTACAGTACGTTATACTCTACAGTACGTTATACTCTACAGTCCATTATACTCTACAGTACGTTATACTCTACGTTATACTCTACAGTACGTTATACTCTACAGTACGTTATACTCTACAGTCCGTTATACTCTACAGTACGTTATACTCTACGTTATACTCTACAGTACGTTATACTCTACAGTACGTTATACTCTACGTTATACTCTACAGTACGTTATACTCTACAGTACGTTATACTCTACAGTCCGTTATACTCTACAGTACGTTATACTCTACAGTACGTTATACTCTACAGTACGTTATACTCTACAGCGCGTTATACTCTACAGTACATTATACTCTACAGTACGTTATACTCTACAGTACGTTATACTCTACAGTACGTTATACTCTACAGTCCATTATACTCTACAGTACGTTATACTCTACGTTATACTCTACAGTACGTTATACTCTACAGTACGTTATACTCTACAGTACGTTATACTCTACGTTATACTCTACAGTACGTTATACTCTACAGTACGTTATACTCTACAGTACGTTATACTCTACAGTACGTTATACTCTACAGTACGTTATACTCTACAGTACGTTATACTCTACAGTACGTTATACTCTACAGTACGTTATACTCTACAGTCCGTTATACTCTACAGTACGTTATACTCTACAGTACGTTATACTCTACAGTACGTTATACTCTACAGTACGTTATACTCTACAGTACATTATACTCTACAGTACGTTATACTCTACAGTACTCTACAGTACGTTATACTCTACAGTACGTTATACTCTACAGTACGTTATACTCTACAGTACGTTATACTCTACAGCGCGTTATACTCTACAGTACGTTATACTCTACAGTACGTTATACTCTACAGTACGTTATACTCTACAGTACGTTATACTCTACAGTACGTTATACTCTACAGTACATTATACTCTACAGTACGTTATACTCTACAGTACGTTATACTCTACAGTACGTTATACTCTACAGTACGTTATACTCTACAGTACGTTATACTCTACAGTCCGTTATACTCTACAGTACGTTATACTCTACAGTACGTTATACTCTACAGTACATTATACTCTACAGTACGTTATACTCTACAGTACGTTATACTCTACAGTACGTTATACTCTACAGTACGTTATACTCTACAGTACGTTATACTCTACAGTACGTTATACTCTACAGTACGTTATACTCTACAGTACGTTATACTCTACAGTACTCTACAGTACGTTATACTCTACAGTACTCTACAGTACGTTATACTCTACAGTACGTTATACTCTACAGTACGTTATACTCTACAGTACGTTATACTCTACAGTACGTTATACTCTACAGTACGTTATACTCTACAGTACTCTACAGTACGTTATACTCTACAGTACGTTATACTCTACAGTACGTTATACTCTACAGTACGTTATACTCTACAGTACGTTATACTCTACAGTACGTTATACTCTACAGTACGTTATACTCTACAGTACGTTATACTCTACAGTACGTTATACTCTACGTTATACTCTACAGTACATTATACTCTACAGTACGTTATACTCTACAGTACGTTATACTCTACGTTATACTCTACAGTACATTATACTCTACAGTACGTTATACTCTACAGTACGTTATACTCTACAGTACGTTATACTCTACAGTACGTTATACTCCACAGCCGTACGTTAGCCGATCTACGAGCTCACACAAAGTGTCGCGATTTGAGCTCGACAAAGTTAGTTTTTGAAACTGTGGTGTTGATCGATGCCAATATTATACCTCCGTACTTTGAATGGATCCAAACTTTAAAATGAGATTGTGGTTTTGCTATACTTTTACTTAAAAACATATCTGAGTACTTCTTCCACCACAGAGAGAGAGAGAGAGAGAGAGAGACAGCTAGCTCCTATGCAGGGCGGGTTTCCTGAGGTCACAGTGCTGAATATCACAGAGGAATGTGGAATGCTGAACGGCTGCCAACGCAAACACACACACACCAGCCTAGCCACCACCGCCCCCAATGGCTGTCAAGGACTGCTTTATGCGTGCATGCATGCACGCACACACACACACACACACACACACACACACACACACACACACACACACACACACACACACACACACACACACGTCACACACACATAAACACATAAACATACAAACATAAACTTACACGCACGCACATGCATGCAATCATACCACGCACAAAAACATTCATGCACAGTGTGCTATGTAAAATCAATCATATTTTAGGCATGTCACCTTTTGATGCACAGGCACGCACACACACACGCATTGTAGACACAAAGACGCGCGCACACAAACGTGCACGGCCGTTGTCGACACCTTCGGAAAACGGCGTTTTTTAATAGTAACTGGATGGACGCGGCCCGCATGCAGAGAACAATGGTCCAGCTGAGTTCAACTCTTTAAGTAGCTTTTAATGGCCGTTCTCTGCTGCAGCCGTGAACGCTCACCCGCGGGATATTCCTACTCTCTCTCTCTCTCTCCCAAGAGTTATATTCAGATACTTGTTTTTCCCCTCGTTTGTGCGCGCGTGAGCGTGCACGTGCTCGTGCGTGCGAGCGTGCGTGTTTGTGTGTGATTAAGGCGAGCTGTAATGTAGTGTGACAGCATAGCTGAGATGCAGGGAGCTGACCACAGCATTGCCTCAGTATCATGGTGTTTAGCTTTTACAGCTGTGACACACGCACGCACACACGCACGCACACACACGCATACACACACACGTGCACGCGCGCTTGCTCGCGCACAGAGACTCTGAGTGAATGAGTCATTTACTGCAGGTTGGACAAACATGTTAAAACACACACACACACACACACTCATCCGATGACTCACACACACACACACACACACACACACACACAGCCTGCACACACACACACACACACACACACACACAGCCTGCACACACATGCTGAAACGTTTGATGTTTTGTCAAGGACTTAGGTTAGCATGTCCGCCCCGGTGGCTAAAAATACGCGCTGCGCTCGCATGCACATATACATAGGAGAAAGACGACCTTTCAAAGAATCCCACTTCCAAGATGCAGATGATGAGAAGGGGGGGCTGGGGGGGGGGGGGGGGGGGGAGATATACGGCGTTCGTCTCGGAGGCCAAGAAAATGTTCAGTTTGTCCTCGCTGGCGTTATAGCGCCGACGCGCGAGGAGGAGGAGGAGGAGGAGAACGCTCGCCGAACCCCTGAACATTTGCTATGTATTTGCGAGGTAGCTACATGTGAATCGGTGCACAGGGTTCAGACAGGTTCACCACCATGAGGAACGATATCTGGAGGACGGCAGTATGGGCTCATAGGGACCAGGCGGAGGAGAGGTGTGCGTGTGATGGTTGTGAGGATGGTTCTACTGGTACTCATGAGACAAATGTGTGGGACACATTTTTATGCGTTTGTTTTTGGTTTCCTACAAAAAATTATAATAATTTCAAGTAATTTCATCAAGAAATCAAAGATTCAAAGATTCCATGAATTATAAAACAAATGTTAAAGAAGTAGTGAAAATAGCCGATCTACAAGCTTCTGTGCAGTTGTAGATCAGCTATATTTTCACAAAGGTTTGAGTGTCCCGGGCAAACATCTATTCTCTCTTTTGGGTTTTCCGAGTCGACCTGACAAGTTTAATTGGGAACCACTTGTTTAAAATAGATTTGGGGAGTTAGACTTACAATTAGGAGAAGTGACTCAGGCTGGGGTTAGGGTTCAGATTACACGTTTAGAGGTTAGGTTTAGGGGTCAGGGCGAGAGTTGACGTTACAACAAAGTTATATTTAGTTGTGTGTCAGTGGCAACCCAATATAGCCTTCATAAAATTGCCATTCTGAAATGTTGAGGTCCTCTCAAGTATAGCTCTCTCTCTCTCTCTCTCTCTCTCTCTCTCTCTCTCTCTCTCTGTGCGCGTGTGTGTGTGTGTGTGTGTGTGTGTGTGTGTGTGTGTGTGTGTGTGTGTGTGTGTGTGTGTGTGTGTGTGTGTGTGTGTGTGTGTGTGTGTGTGTGTGTGTGTCACACATGTGGGTGTGCATGTGGCCCAGTGATTTATGTGTGTGCGCCGCCTTGTAAATGTTAACTAGACAAATTGCTATGTCTATATCCATGCACGTCTCTGGACCTGCACAGTCAAATCGTGACTGTTAAATGAACTCTGGGAGTGTGCAAATCATGTTGTAACCAAATGGACCCGTAAAACACCAGGGCCCATTTGGTTACATTTGCACACTGTAACAGAGTTACACATTTTGGACACATTAATTGAGCTATAATAATAATAATAATAATTAATGAATAAATGCCTAAATGGAAATTGTGCGTGCGTGCGTGTGAGAGAGAAAGAGAGCATGCAGTAGTGGAAAATAACTAATTCAATTTACTTAAGTACAATTTTGTGGCGTGTGTACTTATGTGTACAAGTATTTCCAATTTCCAATACTTTTACTTATATTTAGAGTATTACTTTTTTTTAAAACTTTATTTACAAGTTGCTTTTAAAAAATATATATGAACCACTTCAGCCCTACCGTATATATATGAACCACTTCAGCCCTACCGTATATATATTTGATTTCAGGCATTTGAAAATAGCCAATCGATCTACTCCTTAAAACTTCCTATACCTGACATGAGTGCAACACGAGGATAAAGGAAACATTCAGTACAAATTTCTAGTTAAATATGCAAAATACGATAAGGGTATCGCAACAGGCCCACCTTTGCAGGTACTCGCTCCTGCACCACCTGTGGGCCAGTGGCATCGCTCTCTCCGTCTCTCCTTCCCTCAAGGCACCGACGGGGCTCTGCATGGCAGGGGCGTCCTCCTCCCTGAGCCAAGGCTATAGGCTTGACCGCATACCTCAACTAGACAGGAGTTGGGTGGCTTCAGCAGGTTGTCAAATGGACCCCCCTTCACTGGTGTTTCGTTGATTTAGTAATTCAGTAGGTCGGCTCTACCCCTGCTGAACACCACCCAACTCTATGTCTTCAGTCCTTCAGTAGGTCAGCTCTACCCCTGCTGAACACCACCCAACTCTATGTCTTCAGTCCTTCAGTAGGTTGGCTCTACCCCTGCTGAACACCACCCAACTCTATGTCTTCAGTCCTTCAGTAGGTTGGCTCTACCCCTGCTGAACACCACCCAACTCTATGTCTTCAGTCCTTCAGTATGGTGGCTCTACCCCTGCTGAACACCACCCAACTCTATGTCTTCAGTCCTTCAGTAGGTTGGCTCTACCCCTGCTGAACACCACCCAACTCTGTCTTCAGTCCTTCAGTATGTTGGCTCTACCCCTGCTGAACACCACCCAACTCTATGTCTTCAGTCCTTCAGTATGTTGGCTCTACCCCTGCTGAACACCACCCAACTCTATGTCTTCAGTCCTTCAGTAGGTTGGCTCTACCACCGTGATGCTTCCTCTGCCCGCTTAGTGATGTTGGCTACCAGCCGCTTCCTAGCTTCCAGTTTGCTAATTCACAAAAATTAGCTTTAGCATAACTACTTTGGTGTTGAAACCTGAATTTTTCTAACTGTAAACTGTAAAAAGTACAAATATAATTCATAAAATGGGGATTATCTGACGAGGTACCATTTGAGTGGGCAAAACCTTACATATACTAAATTATACCAATTGTTTATATGTTTATAGGGCCAATATAAGTAAAATAATATAGCCTTTCCATGAGTATCTTTTCATCTTTTTCCAAAAAGAATACAAACACCAATAGCATATTACAAGTTATGAATCTTGAACCCTAAGGCTAACTAAAACAATTGTAAAGGTACTTTGCTTGTACTAAATAAGGCAGTGTGTTTTCTCTCACCCTCCCACCCCTCACTGGTGCGAGATCGGGTAGGAAAAACGGGGAAACCTCCCTCCCTCCCTCTCCCTCCTCGGAGCACGCTGAGGTCAGAGGTCAAAACAACTGGGCTGCTCCGTTGGCCTTTGAAGTGGTTTACCACACACACACACACAGACACACACGTACACACACACAGACACGCACGATCAGACACGTGCCAAAGTCAGGTCAACACAAACGGCACTGGGCTCACACACACTTTAAGGCCTCAGGCGTGCGCTTCTTGCTTTCTCTGGCGGCAGCCATGCAGGCAGCGCTGCTGACAGGCTGGGAGGAGGAACAAGACCAGGGTTTTTTCGCCTCCACTTTGATGTGTTCTCGTGTTTGCCACATGTACGACAGAATACGTTTAGGATTCACTGACGACTGGTGTTAACACAACTAAATACATCTCAGTGGTGGAAACAGCACTCGCGTGTTTTACAACACTGAAACATTTGAACCCGGACAAATAGTTTTGTAATTGTCATAATGTTGCTTCATGATGCTCTTCCACTCGTGTTTTGTGATAGAGAACAATTGTGCTGAAGAGCAAAGAGGGAGGCTCTTTACTCGTGTGTGTGTGTGTGTGTGTGTGTGTGTGTGTGTGTGTGTGTGTGTGTGTGTGTGTGTGTGTGTGTGTGTGTGTGTGTGTGTGTGTGTGTGTGTGTGTGTGTGTGTGTGTGTGTTCACGCCGTGTGTCTCATTACTTAATAGCATTTTGTTTTGTTTATATTTTTATTTTATTATAAGGCACCGGCGGCTTCCCTTCTCTGGGAATCAAACCTGGGAGTGACGGTGCAATTATGTGGTCAACACACTATCTGGTTACCCAGTCGCGGGCCATTCCATTAATTAAGTTCCACCAATTCATTTTGGGCGCACGACGTGTGTGTGTATTGTATTTCATTCTCTCCCCAGGCCTTGTCAGCTCCTTGGCTCCTTGGATTGTAAAAAGCCTGATTTATGCTTTCACTATATAGTTGCATGCCAGGCTCACGACACGATGCGTTGCAAAATGTATTGTGAGTTTGTAGATCTTCTTTCTCTCTCTGAGGTACGACATAGACGGCACATACAACCACCAAGTATCAATCGGGCACAACCGTCCCTCTCACCTTTTGCACCTTTCCTCAGTTTACCCTCCCTCCACCCATCCATACCTCCACCCACCCGCCCATCCAATCCATCCCTCCACCCATCCATACCTCCACCCACCCGCCCATCCAATCCATCCCTCCACCCATCCATACCTCCACCCACCCGCCCATCCAATCCATCCCTCCACCCATCCATACCTCCACCCACCCGCCCATCCAATCCATCCATCCACCCTCCCTCCACCCATCCATACCTCCACGGTCCACCCACCCGCCCATCCAATCCATCCATCCACCCACTTTATCAAATTGGATAAAGGCGCTATATAAATGAGCCGTTTACCATTTAGATGTACGCCAATTGGTCTTTTATAGTGCTTATGATGGATGGAGTCGTGATGCTACTCACATTAGCACTGCAGGGTTGCTATGGTGATGTTGTCAACAGCAATGGAGCGCGCCATCTTAAATTTCACGCACCCACGGAAGATCATTTTGATCCCAGAACACTTTTGTGGGCTACTTTTTTTTACTTGACTTTGACATGTAACAGATTCTACACTGCAGTATGGTACAATGAAGTAATAGATGTAACAGATTCTACACTGCAGTATGGTACAATGAAGTAATAGATGTAACAGATTCTACACTGCAGTATGGTACAATGAAGTAATAGATGTAACAGATTCTACACTGCAGTATGGTACAATGAAGTAATAGATGTAACAGATTCTACACTGCAGTATGGTACAATGAAGTAATAGATGTAACAGATTCTACACTGCAGTATGGTACAATGAAGTAATAGATGTAACAGATTCTACACTGCAGTATGGTACAATGAAGTAATAGATGTAACAGATTCTACACTGCAGTATGGTACAATGAAGTAATAGATGTAACAGATTCTACACTGCAGTATGGTACAATGAAGTAATAGATGTAACAGATTCTACACTGCAGTATGGTACAATGAAGTAATAGATGTAACAGATTCTACACTGCAGTATGGTACAATGAAGTAATAGATGTAACAGATTCTACACTGCAGTATGGTACAATGAAGTAATAGATGTAACAGATTCTACACTGCAGTATGGTACAATGAAGTAATAGATGTAACAGATTCTACACTGCAGTATGGTACAATAAAGTAATAGATGTAACAGATTCTACACTGCAGTATGGTACAATGAAGTAATAGATGTAACAGATTCTACACTGCAGTATGGTACAATGAAGTAATAGATTCTACACTGCAGTATGGTACAATGAAGTAATAGATGTAACAGATTCTACACTGCAGTATGGTACAATGAAGTAATAGATGTAACAGATTCTACACTGCAGTATGGTACAATGAAGTAATATATTCTACACTGCAGTATGGTACAATGAAGTAATAGATGTAACAGATTCTACACTGCAGTATGGTACAATGAAGTAATAGATGTAACAGATTCTACACTGCAGTATGGTACAATGAAGTAATAGATGTAACAGATTCTACACTGCAGTATGGTACAATGAAGTAATAGATGTAACAGATTCTACACTGCAGTATGGTACAATGAAGTAATAGATGTAACAGATTCTACACTGCAGTATGGTACAATGAAGTAATAGATGTAACAGATTCTACACTGCAGTATGGTACAATGAAGTAATAGATGCGAGTACGTTTTCCACCACTGCATCCATCCATCCCTCTCTCCCTCCATCCATTCCTCTCTCCCTCCCTCCATCCATCCATCCATCCATCCATTCCTCTCTCCCTCCATCCATCCATCCCTCCATCTCTCCATCCCTCCATCCATCCATCCATTCCTCTCTCCCTCCATCCATCCCTCCATCCATCCATCCATCCATCCATCCCTCCATCCATCCCTCCCTCCCTCCCTCCCTCTCTCCCTCCATCCCTCCATCTCTCCATCCCTCCATCCATCCATCCATCCCTCCCTCCCTCTCTCCCTCCATCTTTCCATCCATCCATCCATCCATCCATCCCTCCATCTCTCCATCCATCCCTCCCTCCATCCCTTCCAGTGGTGCGGTTAGGAGAGGGACACCCCCTCACCCCCCCTCTGAGTCAAAAGTGCAAGTGTGCCTGCTCCGCTCTGGGCTGATGAGTCACCACAAGAGGCAGCGTCCCCCCCCCCCCCCCCCCCCCATGCACTGTTTGTAAATATGTGGTTAGTCTAATTGAATGCAGCTCCGCTTCTCAACAACCTCTCTCTCTCACTCACTCACTCTCTCTCTTCTCTCTGTGTTCTGTGAGGCCACAGCTGGGGCAACATGACACACATGGCACTGATGCTCACCGCTTTACCCAATTCACGCACACGCACGCACACACACACCCCACACACACACACACACACACATGTACACACACACACAAACAAACACGCACACGCGGTCTGTATGGAAGGATTTTATAGAATTATCTCTCGCTGTATCGCTCTCTTTCCTCCTTTCTCTTGCACACGGCGCACACACACACACAGAGAGAGAGAGAGAGAGAGACACGCGCGCCCATGCCGCACACTAGAGCAACTTTAACATCTTCCCCTAATTACAGGCTGTCTAGAGGCTGTGGTTTTGGCTGGCTCTCCTCTGCCTCCATTAAGACCCTAAGCAGCGTGTGTCAGTCAGCAGTTAGAGAGAGAGAGAGAGAGAGCTGCTCTCCGGAGGTGGCATCGCTTGGCCAATAAATACACGCGCACGCACGTGCACGCACGCACACACGCACAAACGCACGCACGCACGTCCAGTAAAGTTATTCTCAATCTTTTTCATTTCAAGGACCCGAGGTTCATTATTATGCATTATACCAGTGGTTCCCAATTTAACTTCTCAGGTCAAGACCCAAAAGAGAGGCAGCACCCATGCATGTGGGTAGGTCATTCTACTTGACTATTTCAAGCCTGATGAGACTTGACCTCAGGTTATCTGCTAACTAAGGTTACAGAAGCACCCATCACTAAATAGAACTTACACGCGTACTCTACACAACTTTCCCAAACTGCCCTCAGGGCAGACAAATGCAAGATTCTTACCCGATTTAGTCTCAATTTAAGTCAACCCACACACACATTTACAAGGTGGTGTGAGGCTTCAAATCTCCTTATCATGATTCCTCCCACAACACCTTGGTCTTGGAATTTGGCAAGGATGATGAGTTGTAATTAGTTCGGTAAATGCAGTAAATGTTGTCATTTTACCCACAGTCAATCCTCAGTGTGAATCTAACAAAAGGGTGTACAAATGGAACCAAACTGAGTTATATTCAAATTCAGGAGTTTATAGTGCAAAACTGCAAATTGCACTACAGTAAAAACACACCACCTACTAATAAGTAGATGTTTTGACTGTTAATGACTGAGTTTATAGGAACACACTGGCCCTTTACATTCAACCAGCAAAAATACTTTATCATTAGCGAGAAAATACATATTGTGTCAAACTCCTCGTAAGTGAACATATTGGCCAACAGATTCTGGTTCTAGTGTAATTACATTTATTTTATTTAAAATACCTCAGTTAAGGCTAATGTCACCAGTTCCAGGAAACCCTGGTCACTCACAGAATCAGCTTTATTGTCACATGATATCACAATTTTACTGTAAAGTGAAATGTAAAAGTGTGTGAAATTATAGTTTTTGTGCATAGTTCCCATATTGTCTGTTTTCCAAGAAAAAAGAAAGAAGTTTGAGCAAAGCTTTTACCACAAAACGTACAAGTAAAGGAGTTCCCCTCACGTCAGATATTGAAGCCTTAATTTGCTACAAAACGTACAACTAAACTTACTATAGCTTTTACCACAAAAAAGGACAGTCTGCACTTATTTTTAAATTTAATCTAATTGCTTTTGAGAGTCTGAGTTAGACGACCTTGTCTGGTCCCTGCCCTGAAGTGGCCCGTCCACCTTGTCTGGTCCCTGCCCTGTAGTGGCCCGTCCATGTTGTCTGGTCCCTGCCCTGTAGTGGCCCGTCCATGTTGTCTCATGTCTCATGGTCCCTGCCCTGTAGTGGCCCGTCCATGTTGTCCTCATGGTCCCTGCCCTGTAGTGGCCCGTCCATGTTGTCTGGTCCCTGCCCTGTAGTGGCCCGTCCATGTTGTCTCATGTCTCATGGTCCCTGCCCTGTAGTGGCCCGTCCATGTTGTCTCATGGTCCCTGCCCTGTAGTGGCCCGTCCATGTTGTCTCATGTCTCATGGTCCTGCCCTGTAGTGGCCCGTCCATGTTGTCTCATGGTCCCTGCCCTGAAGTGGCCCGTCCACCTTGTCTGGTCCCTGCCCTGTAGTGGCCCGTCCATGTTGTCTCATGGTCCCTGCCCTGTAGTGGCCCGTCCATGTTGTCTCATGGTCCCTGCCCTGTAGTGGCCCGTCCATGTTGTCCCATGGTCCCTGCCCTGTAGTGGCCCGTCCATGTTGTCTCATGGTCCCTGCCCTGTAGTGGCCCGTCCATGTTGTCTCATGGTCCCTGCCCTGTAGTGGCCCGTCCATGTTGTCTCATGGTCCCTGCCCTGTAGTGGCCCGTCCATGTTGTCTGGATCCTGTGGTGACTTGATGACCCTATAGTTTATCTGTCACCTTAATGGACCTGCTTATAGAGTCTCTCCATCTGTAGCCATCAGGTAATCACACTCAGCTGTAGCATTACACGGTGTAATCCTTCTCAACTCTCCAGAGTTTGAGAGTTGCAAATGGAACCAAATGGACCCTCTAGCACAGTAAAATGGAACCAAATGGACCCTCTAGCACAGTAAAATGAACGGCCAGGGTTTCCTGGTGTATATAGGCTGTCTGGCTGGTAATGGCCGATTATCGACTGGGTGGCGATATATCAGAAGCTGCCTTTCAGTCCCCAAGCTGCTTAGCCTCTCTGGCACAGACAGGCGCAGCACCCACGTGAGTGCGGGGTGTGTGTGTGTGTGTGTGTGTGTGTGTGTGTTTGCGTGTGCGGATGTGTATGGTGTGTATTGTTTTATCAGTATATTGAGTGTATCACCGGCGTGTAAGAACAACATTGATATGGCAAGTGAGTGAGAGGGAAACACACACACACATACACACATACACACACACACACACACACACACACACACACACACACACTCACACACTACACTATTCCTTGCTGTTCCTGAACTGTCAACTGGAATGTACAGTACGTGTATAGTGTGTGTGAGATTTCATCTCCCCTCCCCTCATTCCCACTGGATGCCCCCCCCCCCCCCCCCCCCCTCCACTGCAAAAGTCCTGAGCGTCCATTTAACCCCCAGAGCGTAGTGTACAGACGGACCCTTTCTGAACCCCCAGCGTAGTGTACAAACGGACCCTTTCTGAACCCCCAGAGCGTAGTGTACAGACGGACCCTTTCTGAACCCCCAGAGCGTAGTGTACAGACGGACCCTTTCTGAACCCCAGAGCGTAGTGTACAGACGGACCCTTTCTGAACCCCCAGAGCGTAGTGTACAGACGGACCCTTTCTGAACCCCCAGAGCGTAGTGTACAGACGGACCCTTTCTGAACCCCCAGAGCGTAGTGTACAAACGGACCCTTCTGAACCCCCAGAGCGTAGTGTACAAACGGACCCTTTCTGAACCCCCAGAGCGTAGTGTACAAACGGACCCTTTCTGAACCCCCAGAGCGTAGTGTACAGACGGACCCTTTCTGAACCCCCAGAGCGTAGTGTACAAACGGACCCTTTCTGAACCCCAGAGCGTAGTGTACAAACGGACCCTTTCTGACAACTCGCAGAGAGTTTTCGCAGAGTGTTTCTTTCTTGGAACGACCCATAGGCCGGCCTGCCAAAAATAATCGCTTGTTTGCTGCTATTTACTTAAATCTGTCAAAGAGGCACTGTTGGAGCCCGGGCTGTTATGATTCTCTCTTTTTATTTTGCGCACGTGCACGCGCGTGTGTGTGTGTGTGTGTGTGTGTGTGTGTGTGTGTGTGTGTGTGTGTGTGTGTGTGTGTGCGCACGTGTGTGTGTGTGTGTGTGTGCACGTGAGTGTGAGTGTGCGGACATGTATGCACTAAGGCATGTGCAAATGTGCGCAATGTTCTACACCAATTCTGTCTGTCAAATGTGTGCAAGGTCGGATGTATCCACACACACGCACATACGCACATGCGCACACGTACGCACGCACACACGCACGTGCGCGCACAAGCGCACACACACACACTGACTACAGTGTGAGATGCCTCGGTTACTCTTGGTGAGTGGTGAAACCTGGCAGTGGCACCGAGTTCATCTCAGCGTCTCTCTGTGTGAGACCAGAGTCCTTGAAATTAAATACACCCACAGAATATAGCACGCACGCACATACTGTACACACGCACGCATGCACATAGGCATACGCATGCACACACACACACACATGCACATAGGCATACGCATGCACACACACACACACACACAGAGGATAATTGAAGAAGTGTCAGACTGGGGTGTCGGGGGGGGTGGGGGGGGTATATGGTTTGGACGCCTGCCGTCGTCAGATGAGGGATGTCAGAGAGAGAGAGAGAGAGACACTGAGAGACAGAGAGAGAGAGAAGGTGGGGGGGGTTGGCCAGAGAGCATATGAGGTGAAAGGATGCCAGCACATGTCTTCTATCACCTTCTCTCCCCTTTTCTTCATCTCTCTCTCTCTCTCCCTCTCCATCATTCTCCCTAAGCCATCTCTTTCTCTCTCTCTCTCCCCCTATCATTCTTCCTAAGCTCTCTCTCTCTCTTTCTCTCTCCTCTCGTCTCTCTCGCCCTGGCCCTCGTAGACTACTCCCAGCTGGACTGCAGACTCTGAAGGCATCCAGGGATATATCAGTTATTATTAAACCTGCCCTGCAATGGCCAAATACCTCATCGCTCACACACACACACACTCACACACACACACTCTCACACACACACACACACACACACACACACACACACACACACACACACACACACACACACACACACACACACACACCACCTGGCCAGAATGAAGCAAACGCCTCGCAGGAGATGGACATAAAAAAAAGAAAGGAAGAGAAAAAGAGAAAATGCCGTTGTGATTAGAAGAATGGGAGAATGGCTGTAAATCTTCCCTCCGTGTGATGGTTAAATAGTAAACACATGCCAGATAGAGCAGCCCTGCATGCTCGGAGCGTGTGTGTGCGCGCGCGCGTGTGTGTGTGTGTGTGTGTGTGTGTGTGGGATAGTCTCAGAACATTCTGAACTAGCCTTAAAACAATGACTCACCTTCCGCCAACCACCCCCGAGCCCCCCGAGGGTACCCAGCGTCCTCCTCTGTACCAGGTCTTTACCATCAATCACACAGTCTTTAGGCCATGAAGACCCGGGAACGTTATCCACGTTATAACCCTTATCTTATACTTTAGCTATTGAAAAATAGCAGATATACAAGCTCGTGGCACAAAATGGGAAAATCATGAACATGTGTGAAAATCTTATATATATATTCTTTCACAGCGAACGTTTTTTACTCTAAATATCTGCTTCTGCATGGGTTAGCTCAACCGTCTGGGCACCGTCAGGCTGCCAAACCAGACGGACGGGTTCGACTCCGAGCCCGACGGCCTATGCCGCTCCCATCTCTCTCCCCCCTTTCCTGTCTGTCTACTGTACCCTATCAAAACAGGCATCCCCAAAACAAATCTTTAAAAAATATATCTGGTTCTGGGGAGTCCCTGCAACAACATATTTTCAGGTGGGGGTCCGCGGCCAAATACAGATAACTGTCCTTGATATGAAAAGGCTTGAGCACATAATAAACTAACCAACTTAAATGTGTGTCCACACAACACACATGTAGACCTGTGCGTCGGCCTATGTCTGTAATATACCATAGAAGTCTGCTTTGAACCTCAACTTGAACTTGAACCTGAATCTGAATCTGAACCTGCCTGAACCTGAGCTGAGAGTCAAAACGTGACCAGGCCAGTCAGCTGCTACACCCCTCTCTCTCTCTGTCTCTCTCTCTCTCTCTCTGTCTCTCTGTCTCTCTCTCTCTCTCTGTCTCTCTGTCTCTCTCTCTCTCTCTCTCTGTCTCTCTGTCTCTCTCTCTCTCTCTCTCTCTCTCTCTCTCTCTCTCTCTCTCTCACACACACACACTCACGCTCACACTCTCTCTTCGCTCTCGCTCTCTCTCTTGCAGCCGGCTTAGTAGTGGGATTAAAGAGTTGCCTCGGGGCGATCAAAGACCTGTCACCATCTGAGTTAATGGAGCATCACATACTGTACACACACACACACACACACACACACACACACACACACACACACACACACACACACCACACACACACACACACACACACAGAGAGAGAGAGAGAGAGCATGAGGGACAGGTCCTGTAACTTGAGAAGGGGCATTTTGGAGTTCGGGGGGGAGTGGAGCGGTATTAACAGGATGGAGGAGACAGAAAATGTTACAGAAAGAGCGATGGTAGAATGGTTACAGAATGAGACCGCCTTAACGTGTGTTTGTGCATGCGTCCGTGCATGCGTCCGTCCGTGCATGCATGCATGCGTCCATGCATGCGTCCGTGCGTGCATGCATGCATGCGTCCGTGCATGCATGCATGCGTGTGTCCGTGTCCGTGTGTGTGCGTGCGAGGCTGCGGTCGACATTAGGTGTCAAATCTTGCCCCAGTTCCATGTGGGCCGTGTGTAATCACAAGGGCCCAGAAAGTGGTGCACTTAAACATAAAGACCAAACGACACGCTTACTTACACTTACACAGACGGCGGGCCTAACACTGTACACACACACACACGCTACACGCTATAGTGCCGTACCATTGTTCACACCTGTATATGCTTTACAGCACGCGCACGCACGGCGCACGCACACACGTGCACGCACACACGTGCACACACATCACACACACACACACACATCACCTTTACTGACGGGGCACAAGGCATATAGCACGCAGACGTGGCCTTCCCAAACATCACGCACGCACACACACACATGCCCACATGCATGCAGACACACACCACACACACACACACACACACACACACACACACACACAGCCAGGTCAGCAGGGTACAGTTCCTGTTGCTTCCCTGATCAAACAATGGCAGCTCTATTACAGGCCTGACAAGCTAGACTGTGCCAAGGGGGAGGGGGGAGGAGGGGGAGGGGCAGACAGAGATGGGGGGGGGGGGGGGTGTCTGAAGAAAAGGAGTCTTCAAAAATAAGGGGAGAGAGAGAGAGAGAGAGAGAGAGAGGGAGAGAGAGAGAGAGAGAGGGAGAGAGAGAGGGAGATACTGAGAGAGAGGAGAAGGAGGAGAATGCGAGAGAGATCATCTTACTCTCTTGACACGACTCAAGGGTCTTGTCACAAAACCAAAGGGACATTTTCCATAGAAATGGCAGCACAACCCCTGCTCTCTCTCTCTCTCTCTCTCTCTCTCTCTCTCTCTCTCTCTCTCTCTCTCTCTCTCCTCTCTCTCTCTCTCTAGTCCATTACTCTACCTGGAATCCAAATTGTCACCCAACCTGCCTTTTGACAAGAGTACAGGACGAGCACCTGTGTGTGTGTGTGTGTGTGTGTGTGTGTGTGTGTGTGTGTGTGTGTGTGTGCGTGTGTGCGTGTGTGCATGTGCGTGTGCGTGTGCGTACATTGTGCCTCCTGTGTGTATTGTGTCATCTCTTCTGTGTGATGGCCTACATGCAGGAAGGCCACGGCCCCCCCTCCCCCCGTGTGACATGGACATGCACAGAGACACTGTAAGGACACAACACCTCTGCCTGCTGGAACAAGACTGTCCAGTGTTCCCCCTCTGCTCCTCCACCTCCTCCCCTTCTTCTCCTCCTCTCCCCCCATCTCCTCCCCCTCTCCTCCTCCCCCTCCACCTCCTCCTCTCCCCCATCTCCTCCCCCTCTCCTCCTCCCCCTCCTCCACCTCCTCCTCTCCCCATCTCCTCCCCCTCTCCCCCTCCCCCTCCTCCACCTCCTCCTCTCCCCCATCTCCTCCCCCTCTCCTCCTCCCCCTCCCCCTCCTCCACCTCCTCCTCTCCCCCATCTCCTCCCCCTCTCCTCCTCCCCCTCCTCCTCCTCCCCCTCCTCCTGCGTATATCCTTCCTGCCCTGTCCGTCTCTCCAGGAAGCGTTCCTTCTACCTCCCCTTCCTCCCTCGTTCCCTTCCTTCCCTCCATCCCTCCCTCCCTCCCATGCCGCTGTCTGGGTCTTTATCACTCTCTCACTCCTTCCTCTCTCTCTCTCTCTCTCTCTCTCTCTCTCTCTGTCTGGTAGGATGAAAGAGTGAGTGAGTGTCTGTGCAAGAGGAGATTCATGGGCACGTCTGTGTGTGTGTGTGTGTGTGTGTGTGTGTGTGTGTGTGTGTGTGTGTGTGCACCGCCGTACATGCGTGTCCATCTGAGAATTATAGTCATTACGCACGGCAACAACCAGAGTGAAAGTGTGAAGTGGTAAAAAGTGAGGAAGGAAAGAAAGAAATCCTTTTCCTTCTGTGCAGCTATGTGCGTGCGGGCGTGCATGTGTGCGTGCGTGCGTGCGTGCGTGTGCGTGCGTGTGTCTTTGTCCATAATTAGCTTAGTCTTTGTGTCTCCTGTGTAGTGATTAGCATTCTGTTGACTCTAGCTAGCGAGCTAGCTGTGTGTGTGAGGGCCCCTCATTGAGGAAGAGCAGGTGGGTTCCTATACTTCCATGGCCGATATATAGCTGCTAATCAGCCCCTTCCTCTCTGATGGCTGCCTGGGTCAGGACGAGGGCAGCTGGCACACAGACACCCCACTGTTTGTGGGCGCGAGGGCGAGGTGAATGGATGTCGATGGAGGATGGGTGTATGTATAGGCATATCTTAGTTGTAAAGGCTTTATATAGAAGATCTTGGTCCTCGGCCAAAATCCTACTGAGACTTCCTTCTCCGCGCCGCCTCGGTTTTAGTACTAACATTTTATTTCTATTTTAGACTATTATTGTAGACGGCTCGTCGTGTTATTGCGACGGGTTGTAAGCTTTGGTTTGACGTTTTTATTGGGGGGTGTGGGGGGGGGGGGGGGGGGGGGTTCTAGGGCAGCAGCTGAGGTTCACGCAGGTTAAAGGAAGTGTGGACCGAGAAGAAAAGGAGGCCAGACAGACGATGAAGTCATGGAGTCATTCAGCATGCAGATGAGCCTGTGTGGGTGAATGTAACACACGTCACTCTCTCATCTTGTTTGGACAATCAAGCTGCACCATGGAATCAGTATTCAGACCTCTGGCCTCTGTCTGCTTAGCTCCTGTCTTCTGCTGACAGCCCAGCCAGCCAGAGAGAGAGAGAGAGAGAGAGACACACTTTCTTAGTCAGACACTCAGCCAGTCAGGACAGGACAGGACAGGACAGGAAGCCACCCACAATTCCCATCTTCCAACCACACTTTCTGTACACATTTATCTTTTTAAGAAATCTTCTTCCTGTATAACATAAGAACTGCTGATCATGTTTTAGGGGGTTAAAAACAATCACGGCACTCCATCTTTAATAGAGAGAGACACAGAGAGAGACACAGAGAGACACAGAGAGAGATGCTGGAAGAGAGGTTCTTGAGTCCATGAATCATTCTGCATCTTTCTCTTTGTCTACAGTATTTACTGTGTGTGTGTGTGTGTGTGTGTGTGTGTGTGTGTGTGTGTGTGTGTGTGTGTGTGTGTGTGTGTGTGTGTGTGTGTGTGTGTGTGTGTACTAAATTCAAATCCCAAGTGTGGATTGAACTCATTACATACGGATAATGTAATAAGGTAGAAATGTGGTGCGCATCAGGTTGTGTCAATAAATACCGTTCTCAAACAAAGCCTTCGGAAACCCAAATCGTTTGCCGTGTTTCAAACATAGACTCAAACAGACCCAAATGACTTGATGTGTGAAACTCCACGCACGCACAAGTATGCACGCACAAGTACGCACGCACCTCCTTTACTTTCAGACTTCCCGTCTTTTTGAGAGATAATGGGGATTTGAAAACGAGGCTGGTGTTCTAGAGGCCTGAAACAGACTGGTATCTGTGGTGATATATCTTTACACAGTGGGATGGTTGCCCAGGCCATGCAGTGCTGTCCGCCCGCCCGCCCTGGCCTGGATCCCGTCCAAAATCACATATACCCTGATCAGACTGGTTTCAGCATTAAGCGTGAAAGCAGATCACCTGTAATCTCTGATATATATACCCCCCCATCTCGTAATAACAAAATGTTACATGAGGTATTGTGTGTGGCTGGCTATGGAGTTTGATTTCAGATACCTTGGCTACTGATCAAGATGTGCCCAAATCTGGCTGGGATTGCAGTGATCTGTGTGTGTGTGTGTGTGTGTGTGTGTGTGTGTGTGTGTGTGTGTGTGTGTGTGTGTGTGTGTGTGTGTGTGTGTGTGTGTGTGTGTGTGTGTGTGTGTGTGTGTGTGTGTGTGTGTGTGTGTGTGTGTGTGTGTGTGTGTGTGTGTGTGTGTGCGCATTTGTGTTCTTGTGCTTACGTTCATGCCCCCCGGTGCAGAAAACACAGAGGGTTCATTGTGATTTTCAGTGTGTGTGTGTGTGTGTGTGTGTGTGTGTGTGTGTGTGTGATAGTGCACATGCATGCGTTTGTGCTTGACACGTGCACATGCACGAGCGGGCATGTTCCTTCAGCAACCCCCCCCGCACCCCAACACAAAAAGACAAACACACACAAAAAACGTCCTAAGTGTGCTGTAACGCTGAGATGAAAGTCACAGCGTTAAATAGAAATCCACCTCCTGTTTCTTTTCTTTTCCTCTTTCTCCTCTCCTCTCTCTCCTCCTCCTCCTTTTCTCTGGCAGTCTCTCTCTCTCTCTCTCTCTCTCCTTCCTGTTCCCTTCCTCCTCCCCGTCAGGCTTAATGCCCGCTCACAGCTCCATTTAGGCTGCGTGTATGCGTGGAAATTGGGTGAGGGATCTCGTGGGTTTTGTGTGTCCTTGGAGATAACCGGTGTGTGGGAGGTGACAAAAGGTATCGCGTAAGCTGTGTGCGTGCGTGCGTGTGCGTGTGTCAGGAAAAGATTTCTGAAAATCATGAATGTTCATTTCATCATCTGTCAACGTTTTTTGAAAAGCTCCACAGTGACATCCTTGCATGGTGTTTTTTATCCATTTGTAGAAAAGGTTTTGAGAGTGTTAAATTGACACTGAAGATTGTTAGTGCGTGGAAGAGGCAGAAGCAGTCACTCTATCTCATGCTGTTTCCCAAACAAACATAACACTTGCATGAGAGGTGGTGGGAGTTAGCTGCTTTAGCAGATAGTTTGAGGGTCCAAATGGAGTTAAGAGGTTTTGTCCGAAGCGCTTTTTAATACTTTTCATTGGTTCAATATTTTCGAAATAACACAGGTTGTTCAATAGCACTGATTTATGAAAAAACACCTCAAAAATGGAGTTAGGTGGTTTCCTCCCGACAGCAACGGTATGGTAAAGTTATAGGTCCATTGGGCTTTTATTTTATTATTTTTATGTAATTAAGAGTTCCATTCCACAGCCTAGAAGGTGGTGAGGCCTGTTCTGTTGCGTTGGGCGAAGCAATCCTCTAATTAGATGAAAGTCCAATAACAAAGCAGACATAATGTTTTTTCTTCAAACCGTCACGTCACAAACAGCTAAATAATCACTGTACTGTATTTCATCTTATGGTGAGTACACTGGGCTATGATTAGCCACAAGTATAGGCAACATGTATTTTACCTCTTTATGACCATTAAAACAAATCTTTCCTGATAACACTGTTCAAACTCTCTGTGTGTGCGTGCGTGCGCGCAAGAGACAGCAAGAGAAAGTTATCGTGGGAGCTCTCTCACATTAAGCTATTTCACTTAAGCACACTTCTGACTTTCCACTTTCTTCTCTCCCTCTCTCTCTCTCCCTCTCTGTCTCTCTCTCTGTCCCTCTCTCTCTCTGTCTCTGTCTCTCTCTCTGTCTCCCATGGGAGACTCAATCAGCCAGGGCGTCAGTAGTTTCACCACAAAGGCCCCGAGTGGATTACATCATTGCCTCTTGTTAACGACGCTGCCTGACACAAACTCTCAGCGTGTTATTGACTTCACATGGTCGCCCTCTTCAACTTTAGTATAATAATATTGAATCCAGTCATAAACCGGTCATAACCAGTCGTAGCCGGTCGTGGCGACGTGAGAGCGTATCAGATATATGAGTGCAGATTTTTCATAGGCAGTTGATTTAGATGATGATGCCGTCAACTTAATCCAGTTAAGATCATTTTGCTCTTTGTCTGTCTGTCTGTCTGTCTGTCTGTCTGTCTGTCTCTGTCTCCTTTCCTTTTCCCTCCTTAAGGTTTTATATAGAGAATGGTTGGTTATGGTTAAAGTTTCAGGCAGATATAATCTGTTCCCATATCGCCTATACTCCTTAAGTTTTATATAGAGAATGGTTGGTTATGGTAAAGTTTCAGGCAGATATAATCTGTTCCCATAAGGGTGAAGTGTCCCTTTAAGGTTTTATATAGAGAATGGTTGGTTATGTTAAAGGTTCAGGCAGATATAATCTGTTCCCATAATTATCGCCAATACTTTAGATCTGTTATCAACAAGATAACAAGCAAACGTTGATCAAAATCACAATCTTCTGCATTCTCTAATTGTTAGACTTCCTGTTAAGTAAATGCAGATGTTTAACAATAATGTAACTCTTGATGACAAGAGTTAAAGATCTAATAAGGGTCCATTTGGTTTCATTTAGCATGGGGACCACCTGGAACCTCCTCAAGGACCTCTGGTGGTCCTCGGGCCATTTGTTGAAAACGACTGCTGTATCCAAACCTTTCAGCCTGTGACCATATAGTGAAAATAGCAGATCTACAAGCTCACAGTGCGTCGCTTCGGGTCACTTTGTATGTAAAACACTATGTATGATGGTAGAGTATGCTAATACAATATGACAAACACAACTGTGGTGGCAGCCAATGAAGGCTTTCCGCTATAGCTCAGCGCTGGACATTTTGCGAGGCGGACCCCGCGGGTTCAAATCCCACTTATAGGGAAATGAAAGTCACAGATCGCAGCTTTCAATATGGACAATTGGACGTGCGTGACTTAAGAGATGAGACACAATGAATGTAGTTAAAACTGTACAGTATGTGTAGTTAAAACTGTACAGTATGTGTGCAAGATGGAAGATTTAATTAGATGGAAACGAAGAAGAAAAAAACTAAACAATTGAGTGGAAAAGAATGGGATGTCAGACAAGCTGTCCAAGAGATTGGAAGGGAAGCAGAGAGAGAGAGAGAGAGAGAGAGAGAGAGAGAGAGAGAGAGAGAGAGAGATAATGACCGGAAAGGGGGATCATTAGTCCGTCACTATTCCCAATCTAGTCTCTCAGACCAAGGCCGCCAGATAAGTGAAATCATATGTCTGTCTCATCATAGTGAACACACACACACACACACACACACACACACACACACACACACACACACACACACACACGCACACACACACACACACACACGCACAGTCGCGCACACACTGGCAGAGAGAGAGAGAGAGTAGTACAGTATGCGAGTGTGTGTTGATGTGTGCGGCAGACAGCTTCCACGTAGCCGTAAACATTAATTCAACAACGCTCATTAAAACAGCCATAGCTCTGATATGCTATGGTCCATATGGCTGTGTGTGTGTGTGTGTGTGTGTGTGTGACTGTGTGTGTACAGTACATGTGCGTGTGCACTGTGCACGTGTGTGTTCCTTAGTTCTCTCCACTGCATATCATCTCTCCGTAAACATTCCAGTTCACTCGTAGCATGTGGTTCAACGTTCGTTTGTGTTTGAAATCAACCCAAAAATCCTCTACATATTCATAAATAGACTGCCCAGCACCACGCCAGTATATCCTCTACATATTCATAAATAGACTGCCCAGCACCACGCCAGTATATCCTCTACATATTCATAAATAGACTGCCCAGCACCACGCCAGTATATCCTCTACATATTCATAAATAGACTGCCCAGCACCACGCCAGTATATCCTCTACATATTCATAAATAGACTGCCCAGCACCACGCCAGTATATCCTCTACATATTCATAAATAGACTGCCCAGCACCACGCCGGTATATGAGAAACAATAGACAAAACTCAACACAGTGCATTCAGAATTCCACGGGAAGGTTGTTGTGACGTTGTGTCGTTAAATGGTTAACGGCCATGCATCAGAACAAATAAGCACACTTTGACTCTTCTTATCGTGTAAGCAGTTCATTTTCCCGACAGCTCTATGAATCAAAGGATACAGATAACTTCTGGTCCCGCCCCCCTTCTTAACCCATTTACTGAGAACAGATTCTACAAAATGTCATCATGACAGTTTTCTGAGAAACCCTATGATTCTGTGTCAGTGGTTCTCAAACCTTTTCATGTCAATGACCCCAAAAAGTTATGCATTTGGCCACGGACCCCCATCTGAAAATAATTGTATAGTTCCAGGGACCCCCAGAAGCAAAGCGAACGTTTTCAACTCAAATAGAGTCAAAAAATGTTCGCTCTGAAAGAATATATTCAAAGATTTGCGCCACTTTTTAACGATTTTTCAAAAATAGCTCTTACCCCACTGGTTCCACTGACTAACGACTCTGCCCTTATCAGCTGTCTGAAGCAGCGCCTCTCTCTCTCTCTCTCTCTCTCTCTCTCTCCTCCCCACACCCCGCCCTATAAAACGACGGCCGTGCGGTCGGTCGGTTATAAATCGCCATGAGAGCTATACAACCACAGATAACGCTAATGCACTTAACGAGCGTCAACCGAGCCACTTAGCAGGGATATTTATACAGTTCTCTGTTGTATAAGCCCTGCATGCCTGACGGAACACATGTACCCCCAAGTGTACACACACACACACACACACACACACACACACACACGCACGCACAGTCGCACACGCACACAAATTTGACACCTGGGAGCACCCCAGTCCCCAGAATAGTAGAGTCACTATTTCCCTGTGCATCCTCGCTCTCCGTTCCAAGTCTATCTCTAAGAGAGCTACTTAGATTACATCTTAATTTCCTGCATGCTTTACTAATCTATGGTCCCTCTCTCTACGCACTATAATAGCAGACCTACAAGCTCCTATGAGCTTGTAGATCTGCTAGTATATTGCTGCTGTTTTTGCACGGCTATGATTAACAATCTACATTGTCCACACTTTAAACACTTAACACTTTATTACTTTTTATTACTTGCCCTTGTACTATAATGCCCCATCACTGAATACACTTGACTCATACGAGTCTTCTTGAATCCTTCAATCTTCAGCTCGCGTAAGATATAATTTGTCAAAATGCTCTTATTTCAACGAGAAAACCTAGAGAAATGTTTAATGCCAGGGCCTCGGTTTACACGCCAGCAGTTCAAATGTAGTTCAAATTTCCATTTTAATTGCAAGACCTTCGATACCCTTGGTTCTCTCTCAATGGTCTCTCTGTCTGTCTCTCTCTGTCTCTCTGTATCCCTCTCTGTCTCTCTCTCGCTATCCCTCTCTCTTTGTCTCCTCTGCTCTCTCTCTCTCTCTCTCTCTCTCTCTCTCTTTCTCTCTGCTGTACTTATGTAGCCTAAGGGCCTGTCCTCAGCCAACCTCTGCAGCCAAATTCGGTTTTTATCTGTGGGTTTGCTGGTCTTGGGTTTGGCTTGGCTTGACAGCGATTCAGGCCAGACAAGCGAAATGCCTAAAAATGACTGAAATCCACCCCATATAAAAGCCTGATAGATACAGTACAGGCTCATGTGTTCCAGCAGGACCTAGAGAGGGTCAGAGGGCGAGGGAGAGAGAGAGAGGGTGGGGGGGGATTGAGTTGTGGAAGTTTGATGTTTTTTGAGCGGCGCAGCCTCTCCTATATATCAGCTTGTTGATGTCTGTCCACAAACTTTGTCCTACACAAACATTTAATTACCATTGACAATGAATGGAGAATTGTTCGTCATAGTCTCTAATGCTAAACCCCCATGTGTGTGCGTCTGTACGTAATATGTCTGTAATCCACGTAACTCGAGAACCGTTCGCCCCACCGACTTCAAATTCGACACGCGCGTTCCACCCCACCACAGGGGGTGCAGTGCCCGGTGTCCAGTCGGTCGGACCCACGGCTGTCCAGAAACGCCCCAAAAAGGCCTCTGCCCGGCCGGGCTCTGGAGATTGGGCACCGCTGTAGAGGCTCCAACGGGCACCGCTCTAGTTGTATAAATGCACCATTTACCATTTATAAATCACATCATCTTACCCACCTAGCCCCCATG
>NC_137864.1:17697211-17707211 GCF_963924005.1 Protomyctophum bolini
GTATACATTAAACTGATATCTAACAGTAGATTATCTGTACAGTGGGGCTATGAGTATACATTAAACTGATATCTAACAGTAGATTATCTGTACAGTGGGGCTATGAGTATACATTAAACTGATATCTAACAGTAGATTATCCGTACAGTGGGGCTATGAGTATACATTAATTAAACTGATATCTAACAGTAGATTATCTGTACAGTGGGGCTATGAGTATACATTAAACTGATATCTAACAGTAGATTATCCGTACAGTGGGGCTATGAGTATACATTAATTAAACTGATATCTAACAGTAGATTATCTGTACAGTGGGGCTATGAGTATACATTAAACTGATATCTAACAGTAGATTATCTGTACAGTGGGGCTATGAGTATACATTAAACTGATATCTAACAGTAGATTATCTGGACAGTGGGGCTATGAGTATACATTAAACTGATATCTAACAGTAGATTATCTGTACAGTGGGGCTATGAGTATACATTAAACTGATATCTAACAGTATATTATCTGTACAGTGGGGCTATGAGTATACATTAAACTGATATCTAACAGTAGATTATCTGTACAGTGGGGCTATGAGTATACATTAAACTGATATCTAACAGTAGATTATCTGTACAGTGGGGCTATGAGTATACATTAAACTGATATCTAACAGTAGATTATCTGTACAGTGGGGCTATGAGTATACATTAAACTGATATCTAACAGTAGATTATCTGTACAGTGGGGCTATGAGTATACATTAAACTGATATCTAACAGTAGATTATCTGTACAGTGGGGCTATGAGTATACATTAAAGAATGCTACGTCTACATAAAATGCTAAATTATAAATCTAATAAAAAACTCAATTTAAGTTTTTAATCCAGTCCATACACTCTGTGGGGAGTGTGGTACTGTATAGTGTGGTACTGTATGGTGTGGTACTGTATAGTGTGGTACTGTATAGTGTGGTACTGTAGTGTGGTACTGTATGGTGTGGTACTGTATGGTACTGTATAGTGTGGTACTGTATAGTGTGGTACTGTATAGTGTGGTACTGTATGGTGTGGTACTGTATAGTGTGGTACTGTATAGTGTGGTACTGTATGGTGTGGTACTGTATAGTGTGGTACTGTATAGTGTGGTACTGTATAGTGTGGTACTGTATAGTGTGGTACTGTATAGTGTGGTACTGTATAGTGTGGTACTGTATAGTGTGGTACTGTATGGTGTGGTACTGTATAGTGTGGTACTGTATAGTGTGGTACTGTATGGTGTGTGGTACTGTATAGTGTGGTACTGTATAGTGTGGTACTGTATAGTGTGGTACTGTATAGTGCGGTACTGTATAGTGCGGTACTGTATAGTGTGGTACTGTATAGTGTGGTACTGTATGGTGTGGTACTGTATAGTGTGGTACTGTATAGTGTGGTACTGTGTGGTACTGTATAGTGTGGTACTGTATATTGTGGTACTGTATAGTGTGGTACTGTATAGTGTGGTACTGTATAGTGTGGTACTGTATAGTGTGGTACTTTATGGTGTGGTACTGTATAGTGTGGTACTTTATAGTGTGGTACTGTATGGTGTGGTACTGTATAGTGTGGTACTGTATAGTGTGGTACTGTATAGTGTGGTACTGTATAGTGCGGTACTGTATAGTGCGGTACTGTATAGTGTGGTCTGTATAGTGTGGTACTGTATAGTGTGGTACTGTATAGTGTGGTACTGTATAGTGTGGTACTGTGTGGTACTGTATAGTGTGGTACTGTATAGTGTGGTACTGTATAGTGTGGTACTGTATAGTGTGGTCTGTATAGTGTGGTACTGTATAGTGTGGTACTGTATAGTGTGGTACTGTATAGTTGTGTACTGTATGGTGTGGTACTGTATAGGGTACTGTATAGTGTGGTACTGTATAGTGTGGTACTGTATAGTGTGGTATTGTATAGTGTGGTACTGTATAGTGTGGTACTGTATAGTGTGGTACTGTATAGTGTGGTACTGTATAGTGTGGTACTGTGTGGTACTTTATAGCACTGGTTCCCAAAGTGGGGTCCGGGGACCCCCAGGGGTCCTTGAGGGAGTTCCAGGGGGTCCCTTGTTAAATTATAGTTTGGAACCAAATGGACCCTTCTGGGTCTGTATCTATCTAACTATCGCAATGTGATTGAAACTAGTGCTCTGGAAATCAAACTATTAGGCCTGTTTATATAGTGGGCCTATACACGTGCTTGGGGGGGGGGGGGGGGGGTGCTCAGACTCAGGCTTTGTCTATGATCCAGACCGAGGTTGTAGGCCTCTGTTGTCTGGCCGAGGCCTGGGACTCGCCCACTGTCCTCTGCCCATATACTGAGCTCTTTTGTTGGGAGGGAGAGTAGAGGGAGGCCGGCTGGCAGCGGCTGGCCAAAAGGGGCATTCTGTGG
Source organism: Protomyctophum bolini (assembly GCF_963924005.1). Taxonomy (NCBI): domain Eukaryota; kingdom Metazoa; phylum Chordata; class Actinopteri; order Myctophiformes; family Myctophidae; genus Protomyctophum; species Protomyctophum bolini. Next base: position 17,699,636 of record NC_137864.1, read on the forward strand.
GGAAGAAAGATTTTGGAGTGGTGCGTGCGTGCACCGTGCTCAGAACGTTTTAGGGTTGCCACTTGATTGCTGTTCGACACTTTACTGTCCGTCTGTCCGTACTGTACTGTATATCCGTCGGTCCATTCATCACACACCTACCGCCGGCTACAGTAGGCCGCTGTTTCTCAACCTCAGGTCTGGGGACCACCAAGGGTCCAAATGGACACTTTTAGGCCTGTAAGATTGAGTGTAGATTGGGTGGGGGTGGTCAAAGTGGGGGTCCCTGAGAGGAGGAGCCCCCTGTGGCGCGGCCCGTCCTGTCTGTGACGTCTGGGTTGACTTGAGGTTGGCAGTGGAGTCGCGCCAGGCTCTGCCTCCCTCGTATGACCTCACCCTCTGTCTGTTGCCCTCACCAAGAAAACAATGCACAAAGAGTGGCTCAAGCATGTATGAGAGTGTCTGTCTGGTGTGTGTGTGTGTGTGTCTGTGTGTGTGTGTGTGTGTGTGTGTGTGTGTGTCTCCTGGCACCCGTGGGCCTCTCCTCTCCTCTCCTCTCTCTCCATCCATGGCTCTATCCCTCATTTCATCTTCTCTCTTCCTACACGTTCCTTAATCCTCAGACTGCATAGCAACCAGCACACACACACACGCACGCACCCACACACACGCACGCACCCACACGCACACACACACACACACACACACACACACACACACACACACACACACATTTACAGTACACACGTGACGAAACTGAGCAAATGTCAGTCCTTGTCAGTTGCATCAAACTTTGCTTTCATTGGATCATATAATCTGCCTTCATCGCACTGATTGGCCAGTGTGTGCCTACACCCCTCTATTCCCGCTCTCTCACACACACACACACACACACACACACACACACACACACGCACACGCACACTCACACTCACACACACACTTGTGTTCTGTACTTCCTCTGTTGAGCTGTCTGGCTGGCATCTTCTCCAGGCTCGGCGCCAAAGTGTCAAAGGTGATCACCGCTTGGCAGTGCCAACTCTATGGCCTTCCGCTTTGCGGTCGCATGTATCCATGTGTGTGTGTGTGTGTGTGTGTACGTGCGTGCACACATTTGTCTACTGTGACTGACAACGTGACCACTTTGATCATGCTCTCTCTCCTGGAGTTGGTCTCTTTGTGTGCACATCACTCTGCCCTATACTCTCTCTCTCTCTCTCTCTCTCTCTCTCTCTCTGATATATTTGGTACTTGATACGTTCATATACTTCTAAAAATAAAAAAAAATTGAACAATCTAACAAGTCTATGTTAACCATCCACATTAACAATGGCATCACAAGTTTTGTCTTTTTCACAAAAAGTGAAAATAGTAGCCACAGATTGTGAGCTTATAGATCTGCTATCTGTTGTACGGAGATGTATCATTGGGGCTTAAAAGAGTTGTTCACCCAAAACAATTCTATCTATTACGCACCCCATGAAGCCTTGGTGTATTTGTGTGTTTCTCTGGCGTTTTCCCAAGCCAAGCATTAGATGAACGGCTGAGTCTGAGAAATAAACTCAAGGCTTCATGGGTGTGTAATTCATAGAAAATTAGGTTCAGAAAATGGACCACTTAAAAATTCTTCTATGCACAAATTGAACCCTGCATTCTCTCTCTCTCCCTCCCCTGTTAGACACAGATTGACAGGGTTAAGTCACTGTGGGATGGTTCCCAGTACTTCCCACAGAGACACATACTGTGTGTTGTAATGTATCTCCCATCTCATCCAGTGTGTGCTCGTGGGATCAATATCTCCCATAATAACCATGCACAGAACCACGCATTCACGCACGCGCACACACACACACACACACACACACACACACACACACACACACACACACACACACACACAGAGCGCTTTTACATTGATTGTACATTACATTCACCCATTCACACACACATTCACACACCGAAGGCAGAGGAAACTATATGCTCATTGGGAGCAATTAGGGGTTCAGCGTCTTGCTCAAGGACACTTCAACACCAACTCTTTTGGGAGCTCGGGGTCGAACTGGGAACCTCACCCAGCTGCTCTACCCATGAGCCACTGCCCCAAATGGAACCTCACCCAGCTGCTCTACCCATGAGCCACTGCCCCAAATGGAACCTCACCCAGCTGCTCTACCCATGAGCCACTGCCCCAAATGGAACCTCACCCAGCTGCTCTACCCATGAGCCACTGCCCCAAATGGAATGAAAGGGACCCGTAAGGGGGAATTTTGTACACTATTGGAGTTTTTATCTACAAAATGTCTTCTAAAATCATGCCACCACTATGTTTCTATGTCAGTGGTTCTCATACTATTTCATGTCAATATGAAAATATGTTGTTCCAGGGACCAGGGGATACTGTATATATTCAAAGATTTGCGCCATTCATTTTCAAGATTTAAAAATAAATAGAACGATCTACAAGCTTGTAGTGCCGCGCTATAAGCAGCCCCGCTTTAATTGGGCCCAAATGGGTTAATGACGTATTGTTATAGCTTCGTTAAAAAACCGCACGCTCGCTCCTCTCGTCTCATTGATGTGCTCCTCCAGAGAAACATCACTTGGCTGAGGAAGAATGTTTTCTATCGCTCTTATCTCAGCGGTGCTTTTTGGGAGGAGTTGGCAACATTGCCTTGTGTGTGTCTGTGTGTGTGTCTGTGTGTGTGTGTGTGTGTGTGTGTGTGTGTGTGTGTGTGTGTGTGTGTGTGTGTGTGTGTGTGTGTGTGTGTGTGTGTGTGTGTGTGTGTGTGTGTGTGCGTGCGTGCGTGCGTGCGTGCGTGCGTGCGTGCGTGCGTGCGTGCGTGCGTGCGTGCGTGCGTGCGTGCGTGCGTGCGGAGGAGGAGGATGTTTTCTCTGGGTCTTATCGACGTGTCCTTGGCCAGTGCGAGTGCATCAGCTCTGCTGCTCTCTCTCCATTAACTGTGTGATATAAACAGATGCCACAGCGCTCAAAGCACCAAGGACGTTCCTGTTCCACCAAGGACACTGAAAAGGGAGGGAAGACAATCACATTTACATTTGGGTGCAAGTTGGGTTTTTTTTGTTTGTTTTTTATTACAAAACCACAGTGGTAAAAAGAAAACTGTAAAAATGAGGTGCAAGGGTAAAGGTTCCTGCCCACCACTGGGGTTCAAATCGTCCATGGTGACGATCCAACCCAAATAGGGAATCTTAACCGTATCACTGCCACCTGGTGGACGTAGGAGCCAACGCTTGACTGCTGACCCGAATGTACTTGGTTTTAGTGTGATTTGCGTCCGGTTTGGGCGTCCATTTTAGACGCTAAATATTTATCATCTAATTTAGCGTTAAAAACCAACCAAATTTGGTGTCCAAATCGGGGGGAAAACATGGAAGTAGGCGGTTCTTCCGGGTCCTTCAAAACACCACTATCGCTCTATCCTTTAAATACTCAATGGTCTCATCAGATTAAACAAAGATACCATAAGGCCTCAATTATAATTTGAATTCCTTGTCAGAGAGACAACTAGACAATCCAATCACTTCATTTATAAAACACATTTAGAACAACAGTGTTGAACCAAAGTGCCGTAGAGACAAGACAAAATATTAAAATACCAAGAGCAAAAACAACAATGGATCAACTGGCCAACATAAAGACGTGCATGCAGTGGAACTCTTAGTCTGCATGTTCCAACGCCAAGGAGTACAAGTGAGATTTAAACACAGCCAAGGTTTGGGAAGCTCCTCCTAACATGAGGTGGATGATGGTTCCACAGCAGTGGTCTATATCTGCCCTGCAGGGATTTCAGCTTTGAGTTTGTGATCTTAAGAAGTGACTGCATGGTCAGTAGACCTCAGGACCCTTAGAGGTATTACAGGTGACAATTAGCAGTATGTTGTTAACAGTAGTTTCCCCATTTTCCAAGTATGGCCATTTGTAATAATTACTAGAGGCCGCTATGTGGCCCTCACATCTTGAGTACGAGTGACACTATCCTGAGAGAGAGAGAGAGAGAGAGAGAGAGAGAGAGAGTGAGAGCTCCAGTGCCCACAACGGTGGTCAGACTTACCTTAAAGCACCCCACTGCTGGCCAGACTGTGAGAGATTGAGAGAGCACAAAGAAGCACAGTGTGTATCTGGGCCAAGAGGGAACGGTGAGGGAGAATTTGAGTTTCAGCCTGGCACTGCTCTCTCTCTCTATCGATTCAATTTAAATTCAAAGTCTCTCTCTCTCTCTCTCTCTCTCTCTCTCTCTATCGATTCAATTAATAACGTACTCCGTTACGAGTAAATGTCTGTAAAAGTACATTGGCATTAAAATGTACTTGAAGTAACAAGAGTAGAAAGTACTGTGCAGAATGTCCGATTTAAAGTGTCAAATGTATAAAATACTTTGCGTCACAACGCATTGTGAGCTTGTAGATCTGCTATTTTCAAAAGATTATTATACATTTGAAAACGTTGAATTGGACCATTCTGCAATAGAGGGTATGCGTTAATGCGTATGACATCATACCCGGAAGTTATGCGGGAACTCCTACAGAGTGGCAAAAAACGACTTTCTGGCCTTAACAACCCATACGTCCAAACAGAAAGGTCCCATCTGATTGCATTAAACCATGTTAAACAACATTAAACTCACTTTGCCACTCGATTTGCCACTCACTTCTATATTGAGTACTTTTGGTACTTTAAGTACATTTTGAAGCCAATACTTTTGAACTTTTCCTCAAGTACATTTTGAATCCGGGACTTCTACTTGTAACAGACTAGTTCTACATTGCAGTATTGATACTTTTACTTGAATGTGAATGCTTTTTTTAAATTAATAGAGTACTGACACACACTCACTACTATAGTACTTCCTGGTCGTCTCTCTCTCTCTCTCTCTCTCTCTCCTCTATATCTCTGTCCTGCGTGGCCACATTTGTTCTTTTATTATGTCCTCTCTCGTGTTACAGCGCTGCCTGTTATCTAGCAGACTGTTCCCTGCTCTCATTTCTCCTTGTAATCCTGCAGCATAATTGCACTCAATTGCGCTTCATCTAATCTTTTTATTTCTTCTTCTTGTTCTTTATTTCCCCTGTGCAAAGTTTCTTTGCTTTAATCTGTTCTCTGGTGTGCTTTACATTGTTGGTGCTCTCTCTCTCTCTCTCTCTCTCTCTCTCTCTCTCTCTCTCTCTCTCTCTCTCTCTGTCTCTCTCTCTCTCTCCTGGGACCCTCCGTTTGGGTCATTCTCTCTCCAGCATGGGTTCTTCTTTCATTCTTTTCTTTACCTCGCTGTTCATGCTCGCATATCTGCAAATATATCTGCTATTTTAGTTGCCTTTTTTTAGAGCGTGAATGTGGTCTGTGAGTTTTCTAAATATTGAACCAATGACGAGCATTAACAAGAGCTTGTGACCAAATCATAACTCCTTTGGATCCACCAGAATATTTCATTTCCTGAAACGGAACCGTTTTGGACATACAAGGTTTCCACGGCCATAGTGTTCAACTTCACTATAGTTTCAACTTCAGCTACAAAGATACAAAGCTACCAATAATACTGTGTATAGCTTTGTATATTTATTTGAATCTTTTGCATCTGCCAGTGTGAATGCACGGGCAGATGCAAAAGATACAAAGATGCAATGGCTATACAGTGTATTTGTAACAGTAGCTGTTGTATAGCTTTGGGTGCAGTACTTAGTTTAGAGACAGTACTTGGTTTAGACTAGTCATTGTTTAGACCAGTCATTAGTCCTACAACTACAACCTTTCTCAAACCCTCTTGCAGCAGCTACGTACAAACGTCGGAGGGGTGCATATACTTAGTTTAGACTAGTCATTGGTTAGACATGGGTTAAGGTTAGGTTTAGGTGTGCTGCCCCGTGGGAGGTTAGGGTTATGGTGAGGGTTTGAGACAGGTTGTAGTTGTAGGACTAATGACTGGTCTAACCAATGACACGCACGTCGGATGCATCTTCCCGTCGCTGGCTTCCGTTGAAAATGAATGGTAGACTGTAGCTTTGCATCTGCCTCTACTTCACCCCCTGCATGGTACTCCTCCATCACTGTGTCCTCCTGGATCACTTCTTGCAGCCTAGTTTGATCTATGCTGGATGCGTAGAGTTTGCAGATGTCTGTCCCAAAAAAAAAAAAACGTGTATTGTTTTGAAAATCTCTATCCTAAAAGGCAGCTGTTAAAGTTCTGCCCTAACCAACACACACCTTTCCCTTTCCGTCCTTTGTGTGCATGGGGTTGTATTTATGTGGCCCGTGGTGGCGCATGCATGTGGGCAAAGTAACTCAGTACATTTACTTAACCTACTGCACAAGTACAATTTTGAGGTGTTTGTATACTTTACTTTACTTCTACTCCATTACACCTCAACTATTGTATATTTATTCCACTACATTTATTTTAACACTTTAGTTCGTGGTTACTTTATAGATTTGGATTATTGTAAAAAAAAAAGGTGATTACAAAAAAATGAAAATAGCCAATCTACTAGCTCACAATGCGCCGCCATGCGACGCATTGTGAGCTAGTAGAATATTTTCAAAAGATGTTCATATACAATTGAGAACTTGAAATGTCACATTCTACATAATGAGTACTTAATTACTACTTTTGGCACTTTAGGTACTTATTAGAGAGATGACTTCCGCACACCCGGTTTAATTTTTACAGCAGGTGCTGTAAAAATAAGAGTCATAGCAACGTTTCGGCCTTTCGGCCTTCTTTGGTACTTTAAGTACCAAAAGTGTAAGCCTACAGTACATTGTGATGTCAATAAAAAAATATATTCCGCACTTTAACTTGTAACAGTAGAGTATATTTCTATATTACAGCGTTGATACTTTGACTGAATAAGTACAAAGTGCGAGTACTCTTTCCACCACTGTATGCATGTGGGGCTGCAGCGCTGGGACACTGCACTGCTGCTGCGGTCCTTAACCCATTCAGACCTTTCTGATGAACCTGTTTCTATATCAGTTGTTCTCACTATATTTCATGTCAAGGAGCCCCATTATTATAGGTAATTGACCCCCATCTGAAAATATGTTGTTCCAGCTAGGGACCTACCCGGGCAGAAGCAAAGGTTTGAGTTCTTCTCTCTGAAGGAATAAATATTCAAAGATTTTGCCGCGCCACGAGCTTGTAGATCTGCTATTTCTCAATAGCTCAAGTATAACATAATGCTTGAAAAACACCTAAAGGTGCATGGTTCCCGTCCAGAATGGGTTAACACGGCCTGGGGTCCTCTCTCTCTCTCTCCCCTCCCCAAACGCCCCTGTTAGGGTCCTTTTCAAGCCGAGTGGAGATGGAGGTTGACGGGCTAATAATGGCGGTGTCAGCACCACTTACGGGACAGTTATATCAGTATCAGCGCGGCATGGGGCGACGTTCACACTCTGTTAGGCTGGGTCGTGAACCGTGCTGCGTGCATGGGGGGCCCCCGGGCTTAGCCACCGCATGCACGGTGTGTGTGTGTGTGTACATGTGTGTGTGCGTGTGTGTGTGTGTGTGTGTGTGTGCGTGCGTGCGTGCGTGCGTGCGTGCGTGCGTGCGTGTGTGCGGGTGTGCGAGTGCGTGCACACACTCGC
>NC_137864.1:17712211-17717211 GCF_963924005.1 Protomyctophum bolini
GTACAGTAGCTCAGAATTGAGTGAGAGAGAGAGAGAGAGAGAGAGAGAGAGAGAGAGAGAGAGAGAGAGAGAGCACAGTGGGAGGTATACAGTACAGTACAATATCAGGCCAGGAGGGGTTCTGTTATTGGCTGTGGTGGAGTCATGTGACCCCTCTGTTATTGGCTGTGGTGGAGGGGGGGGTTGAACCAGAGACTATTGCTCTTTAATGCCTGTGGGTGATATGTGGAAGAAATGCATCTCTTCTCTTTAATGCCTGTGGGTGATATGTGGAAGTAATGCATCTCTTCTGGCTGCAGGCCTCCCAGCGGGATGTGGTTCTGTGGCACCTCCCGTGGGAAGATGTGTGGGGAGAGAAATATATATACTCCACCATTTTTACACTCTCGGATTTCAATTAACACTCTGTGGAAGTCCTTTTTTTTAAATGGATTTCATGGCTTTTACGGGAACTGTGTGTGCGTGTATACGTGTAATGCATCTGCGTTCTGTCCGTTCGCCCCGTGGGTTCGCGCTTGTACGTGCACTTCCGCGTGCATGTGTGGATTTAATTCACACACGCATCAATCATGTTATATGTATCTATCCCACGACCACGTCCAAATATGCAGAGGAGGCCAAAGTCGTTTCTGGTTCACACAATTAAAAAAGTGCACCATTGTCACAGTGTGCAATTACAATTTTTTACATCCAGTTTGTGGGCAGTTGTACAGCAGATTTCTAACGAGATTTTATCTTTTTCAAACAGTCATCACAAAGATTGAACCCAAATAGCTAAGCCCCTCCCCAAACTGCAATGGTCCAATCACAGCTAGACAAACCCAATAGTTTTTCTATATGATAAAACATTGTTTTAAAATAGAAATGTCATGCACATATTTTTCCTTGTTGAAAGAGATTTTGAAGGTCTGGTTCCAAAAATGAACCAAATGTGTCAAATCCATGATATTTACATTGGATCAATGAACAAGCCTCGCTGGAGAGTGTCCAAGTGGGAGTGTCTAAGTGGGAGAGGGCGGGGCTTAGCTAAAGGTGAATTGTGGGTCGAATGAATGACAAACACAATGAGCTGCTGATCTAGCTACCACTAATCGGTACATCACATCAAAAACAAATGTAGCGACTTTTAACATATATAGTACATTTTGTGTATGTGCGCGCATGCATATGTGTACACAGTATGCGTGTATGTGCGTCGCTGTGGGGCTTATAGGGTCGAGAGGGTTCCGGGGGGTTCGAGACGGGGTCGCTGGTGGTGGTGGTGGTGGCTGGGAGTTTGAGGTGGATCGAGGGGAACACAAGGGGAGCTGCAGGGCCATGATTGTGCCTGCTGTGGTGGGAGGACTTTAGGGGTCTGCGGCCTGGAGATAAGCGGCTGGATGAGTAGCTGGGAGGCTGGGGGGGGGGGTGTGAGGCAGGGGGGTAGATGTGGGGTTGGGGGGGGGGGGGGGGGGGGGTGAGGCAGGGGGGTAGATGTGGGGTTGGGGGGGGGGGGGGGGGGGGTGAGGCAGGGGGGTAGATGTGGGGTTGGGGGGGGGGGCGGGGGTGGGTGCAGCTGGTGGAGTGGTGATAACCAGCAATGGTGGAAAAAGTACTCCAGTTTTTTTTAACTAAAAGTATCAATACACAGAAATACTCTTTTACGAGTTAGAAGTCCGGAATCCAAAATGTATTTAAAAAGTACCATAAAGTATAAAGTACTCTTTATGGAGAATGTCTCATTTCAAGTTTTCAAATGTGTAATAATCTTTTGAAAATATCTACAAGCTCACAATGCGTTGCGATGTGACACATTGTGAGCTTGTAGATTTTACTATTTTCAAATGGCTGAAATGTGTATAGGGCTCACCCCCTGTTACCTCCTGACCTACCTGACGCACCCCCGACATGGAAATATAAATTGCAAAAGCTATATAGAGACATACATTTACTATTTATCCACATATATTAACCTGAACATGGCATATATATGCAGCATATAGGCTATATTCTGCATATACTTGTACTTGCCATACATTGGCATTATGTTAATGTATTTAAAATAAAACCATAGCACCACCATTTAGCCTTTTCATGTCGTGCACCCCCTAGAAGGCGCCCGCGCACCACAAGGGGTGCACGCACCACAGTTTGGGAACCACTGCCCTAACTAATGCTGTGTCATATAATTGAATGAGTAAAACAAAAATCTACTCAGCAGTGGCAGTGATTCAGAATGAGTGGTGAAGTGCTGAGCGGTTAGCAAGGTGTTAGCCACGGTGCTGAGCGGTTAGCAGTGTGTTAGCCAGCTGAATGCTGGCACAGCGTACACACGTACTGTACAACAAGCTTTGCTTGCTTCAGAACAGGACACTGTACTGTATGTGGTGGTGATGATATGCAGCTGTAATGGAGTTCCCCCAGTTCCAAGGCTGCATGCTCTTTCAAAAGACAGTGTTCTTATAATGGCTGACAGAGTGGTTTATTTTACCGTTAATTAGTTAGAAAATAGAACTGTAGGAATCATTATGAATGATACATTATCTTCAAAACGACGCTAACCTATTGTCTCTGTCGCGACCTCACATTGAGAACGGTGGTTTTTCTTGGGTTGTGTGCAGCCGTCCATCCATCCGCTGCACTGAGTTCCTGATAGTCTTGGTCGTGACTTACGGTAACTGGGAACCGTCGTGAAACCAAGTCCATGGTCACCTCCGCGCCGTCCATCATAGACGCCCTGCATGATCCTTGCAGGATGGGATTGACTTATTTTTTCTGTCAACACTATCTTTATCTAGCTTTTTAGGGCTCCATTTTCGTCACAGCTAAACCCCTTATCCCTTAACTTCTTTGCCTTTTTTTTTTTTATTATTTTGCAAAACATTTTTGAATAGTTAAAATGGCCAGTCTACAAGCTCACAATGTGTCAATGTAGATTGGCTAGTTGAACTATTCAAAAATGTTTTTCTAAATAGTAAAAAAAGGCAAAGAAGTTTAGGGATAAGGGGTTTAGCGGTGACGAAAATGGAGCCCTTCGTGTATTCACTGCATTTCTTAGACACTTGGGGGGGGGGGGGAGGTTTAACCACATAAAACCTCTAACAGGCTCACATGCAGTGTGAGGGATTGTAGATTGACTTACAACGCAGTGCAGAGTTCATGTGGTTAATGGGGCTTGAGTGACATAATGGGGTAAAGGGTTTATATAAATTCAACAAGCTATCCAGAGTGCGTGCCGTTCCTTATCTTCGGGTGTTCCACAGATCCTCAAACTCTCTCTGCAGCGCTCGACCCTCCTGGACCATCGGCTGAGTTAGACCGTTTGATTAACGTTGGTGTAGCTTGAAGCACGCTCACCATTTCAACATCAATCCTCCCCTCTCTGTCGTTTGCTCTCTCCACTTCTTGTGTGATGTCGGAAAGCTGTACCTCATCTGAATTCTTGGAGTTGGCAAAGGAATGCCTTACAGCAGTGGGGTTACTTTCAACCTTTTTTCATATCAAGGTCCATTCATCATTTGAGCCACGGCCCGTCCTTTTGATGAGATTTAGCCTCTCACACCCAAAACTAAGGAATATTTTGTTATCGTTGGATAAGATTGTGCCCGGCAACCTGATGCCGGGCCACCTCCTTGGGTCTCAACTCCCCAGCCGGCCTGCCCCATTTCTCTGGTTCCTAAATCCGGGCTGGGAAAAGTTGGACATTGGCAGTGCAGAGAATTACACAGGAGGGGGGCAGGAAAGGAGCCCCCAACCTCCTGGGCTGGGACGGGACTTCCAGGTGCTCTGAGAGACCAAGGTGCGGCCGCTCGAGCCCGAAAGAGAGCCCTCTTCTCTGGACACCTGATGGGGAAGGTAGACGCCAGGGAGCCAGGGGCGCCACTGGGCCACCTCCTCTGGTCTCAACTCCCCAGCCTGCCTGCCCATTCTTTACATCCGGCTGGGAAGAGTTGGACTTTGGCAGTGGACGGAATTACACAATAGGGGGGCAGGCACAGAGCCCAGCGCCTCCTGGGCCGCCAACACTGAAACAATTCTCGTGCACACTCGTGCACACTCTTTACATGCTCACTTTGAGTTTGAGGGACACCGACCATCATACAACAACATATACAATACTGTAGGGCTTAAAGTAGCTAACATGGCATATAACCTTTTAGCTGTCATTCAAAGTAAAACACTCACACATACACACACACTCACACACGTGCAATTGCTAGAATTAAGCACACCAAAAACATCATATAAATAAACCTTGGGCAGTCAGTCAGTCAGTCAGTCTGTCAATTTGCTGCTGTTACCCTGAAGGTGAAACGGTGGAGTTTAGTCGCTGCTTCCTGCCAAGTAGTTCTAGACGTGTCCGCCTGCCTGCCAGCCTCCTCTTATCCACCATGAGCCTGCACCGTTTTCACACTCGCTCTCTTTCACACTTCTCCTACAGTGGTATAACGTTGAGTCAGCGCAGTCAGGCAGGCCTGTTTGTGACGGCTGTCAACATGACAGGAGCACTAGTAGCTTTTTAATGGGACTGCAAGTCATTATGATGAGGCCGGTGATGAGGTACGGCCGTACGGGTCAATGCCAGAAAGAAAAAAGAAACACATTGCATTGAAAGCAAAACTATGCAATAGCTCATTGTTTCCTTGTTTCATAAAGGCAAGCAGTGCAACATTGAACAATTGTATTCAGGATTTCAATTCAAATATAGCAAAAACAGCTGATCTACAAGCTCAAGCTCGGCTGTTTATGCTACGACACTAATAATACAGTATGCAATGTGGCCCTTTGGAGTGAGAGTGGAAATATGGTGGCCCTTTGGAGTGAGAGTGGAAATATGGTGGCCCTCTGGAGTCAGTGTGGAAATATGGTGGCCCTCTGGAGTGAGTGTGGAAATATGGTGGCCCTCTGGAGTGAGAGTGGAATATGGTGGCCCTCTGGAGTGAGAGTGGAATATGGTGGCCCTCTGGAGTGAGAGTGGAATATGGTGGCCCTCTGGAGTCAGTGTGGAAATATGGTGGCCC
>NC_137864.1:17722211-17727211 GCF_963924005.1 Protomyctophum bolini
CAAGCACGGGAGCAGCACATGTCGGACCATCGCATTTTCGCATCGCATGTCCCTGCGCTTCAGACCTTTATTGTGTCGGGAAAGCGTGCACACCCCAATCTCTCAATAAAGGCAAAAAGGCCAAAAACTATCTTTAAAAAAGAACATTAAAACATAATAAAAAAACATGATAAATGATAATGATAAATAGAAATACAGTATGCATTACTGAAAGATAAAGAGAAATGACTTGATATAGTGACTGCTACCAATCAAAAATAAATAATGTACTATGGATAAAAACCTTAATCATTTCATACTTTCAATGATGTTCAAAAATGTGCCACGTGTTATGATCAATTGTAGAACATGTATGAAATGGTTTTGTCCTATAAATGCCCCAAATATCGGTTTGGCCAGATTGACAGCGTGGTTAAAATAGAACGCGTGGAAACGACATGGAAACAATGATGGCAATATGACAACATCTGTTCACATTGCATCCAGCTGTTTGTTTTCATGCAGATGAATGGGAGTCATTCTAACGCTTATGCTAATTAATTGTGATAGCTCAAATAATGGCAATCAGGCAGACGCGTAATCAATGGTGACGGGCCTACTGTAGTACTAGACACGCCCTTCACAATGTGGGCGCTCTCAGTGGTTTCTAAAGCACGTCATTAATATAAAAAGACAATGTGGGGGCTCTTTCTACTAGCATAACTCCTGTCTGTAATTATATACACCACAGAGTGACACATTATGTCATACTGTATACCCAAACACAGCTCTTTGTCATTTGGCAGACATGTGGCCTTGGTGTGGAAGTGAAGTCAAAGAGTCTCGTTTTCCTAGCCTGGGTTCTAGCCTAATTCGCTGCGTTCCGCTGGTCTGAAATGTCACTAACATTTCAATCTCGTGGAATGGAATGGAATCTCGTTTCCAGGACCGCACTGCGCTGCGCATCAAACGAAAATATCCGATCTACAAACCTGTATAGGTGTGATATTTTCGGCTAATCGGAATATAGGGATGGCTTCGCGCTGTGGTGGCTTCACGCTTTTAGATTTAGCATTTAGATCTGCTATTTTCACTACTTGAACATTTTTTTAATACTTTTTTACCCATCAATTAATTTAGGAAAAAAAAATACATTGGCTTTGTCGTTTAAGTAAGATATTTTTTATGTAGGAAATGGAAAAACGGTGACATTTACTCAGGACCCATAAAAACTGGTCCGCAACACACACCCAGTGTCTGTGAAAAAGACCAAACGGCACCAAACAGAAACAGTACCAAACAGCTGTTCTCAGAACCATTCTATAGTGCAGTGGAAAAGCCCTATAGATAGTTATCAAAGTGACAGTTATGAGGCTTCCAGCTATTGAAGCTGTCGGAACCCACAGTATTCGTAAACTGAACGGGTTGGGTATTTGTTGGGTAATGTTGGCATGAGAAAAACACCTGAAAATATGATTCTGTTCTGCCTGACGGGGGTGTCGTGTCGTTATCCTCGTAATTTATGTATGTTTATTTGTACTGATAATATCCCCAAAAGTCCTCAAGTCATTGAAGGAAGAATGTGAAGTTTTAGCGCCAGTAGCTCATGTATGCTAATCGAGTGTAGCTCTACTGCTGGTGGATAAAGTACATCACGAGTAAATAACTTTTTTTGTTTTGTTTCCTACATTTTGTTTTAATTATAATCGTTATAACAATTATTTCTATAACACGAGTAAATGAAAAACAAAATCGAAGTACCAAAATAAACAACTTTTAAGAAGTAGTGCAAATTGTCGTTCCACATGTATATCAGCTATATTCAAATAGTTTGGACAGGGAGACACAAACTAGTGAAAATAGCAGATCTACAAGCTATTTTCACTAGTTTGGGACACTCATGTGTATACTTGTGTGCCTCACTGTTGCTCTCTCTTTTCCTCTTTATGAATGTGTGATGGCTGTTTCTGCTTTCCCCTGTCCCCTTCTCTTCATCTTCACCTCTCCCTCCTCCTCCTCTCTCTCTATCTTTTGTTGGCACTTTAGGTCTGAGGTGGAGTTGTATGCAAACCTTCCACGGAGGTAGTTACAGTACTCACACGTGCATACACACACACGCGCATGCACATGCATGCACGCTTGCACACACTTGCATGCACACACGCATGCACATACGCACGCACACACACAACACACACACACACATACACACACACACACAGCATCTTGCATCTTGGTTGTTTCTTTGTGTGTTTACTGTTTTCTAACAGCCTCTCTTTCTATTTCCTCTTGTCATCCTTGAGTCTCAACATTCTTGTTCTTGGCGTTTGTTTTGGTGACTTTGCTCTCTCTCTCTCTCTCTTTCTCTAAGTATAAATGCCACTTTGTGTAAAACATCTGTTAAATCTGGAAGTCTTTATGTGGTCTTTGGCTAATATAAAATGTGATTGATTTATGTAAACATTCCCCTGCTGTGCGTCGCTACTTGACCACTTAACCACCCTTTACTTAGTTGACCGGAGTGTACCCTAGGGCTCTATATTAGGCCCTCTCCTTTCCCCCCCTTTTCACCCCAGAATAATGGATCCACAAGCTCACAATGCCGCGTTACAACTCGTGGTGAGCTTGTAGATCTGCTATTTTCGCAATGGTTCACCTATTTTGTACTTTATTGTACGATGGTGTCCCGTAGCCAAAGAATTTACAAGCTCAAAACATGTCGCATTGCAAATTTGCAATACGTTGTTATAGCTCCTATAGACTGGTTGTTGAGTCACAACGCATGGTGAGTTTGTAGATCGGCTGTTTGTGGCGAAGAAGTTTGGTGTGAAAGTGGTCAAAAGTACAGTTGTAACTCAAATCCAGTTCTCTTCTTAAGACGGCAGCGGTTTACGTGGTTAACCCTTTAAAGACCTGAGACCAGATTCTACAAAATGTCTTCTAAATCATGAGAGTTTTCCAACTACTTCATGTCAAGGACCCAAAAATTATAGTAGCCTAAAGTAATTGAACTTTGAACCTCTCCCTCTGCTCACCAGCTCCAACAAGAGGAAGTCGTTAGACGACAGCGAGCTGGAGAGCCCCACGGACGACGTCTTCTACCCGGGACGCTCGCCCGCCGCCGGCTCCTCCCAGTCCAGCGGCTGGCCCAACGACATGGACGCAGGTACTGAACTACATATCCCACCATGCACCTCTGTCAACATGCATGCACCACTCTGTCTCGGCACCACTCTTTTAAAGGCCCTGTTCATTATTACTAGTCCAGTTGTCAAAGTCGTACGATTTGTCACACACATTATCCTGTCCAGGACGATCCTCATCCTCAGTCCAACAATCCCAACATGTCACCACCATCCTCCTCTCATTTGGAACCATATAAAAATGCACAGTAAAATGTTGTCAATTACTCACTATACTGTACGTCCATGATACACAAATGCTAATGCTCTCTCTCTCTCTCTCTCTCTCTCTCTCTCTCTAACATTACATCTTCTCCACTTGCAGTGCAGCACCATTTGGCGAGTGTGCAGGAGAGGAAGATAAAACATGAAAACGATGGGGTGCAGTTTCCGTACCATGGTTAGTTAGCACCTTCATTACACTTACATTGCATACTGTATAGCTTGTTGTGCATGTGGTTCAATCACCCCTCTCTCAGTATGATGTGTCTCATGAATGTCTCGATGTAGTTGAGAGGATGGCATGTCCCAAAGACGCAGGGGTTCTGCAGTGTCACTGTCTATGCATTGATTGTTTGATTGATTGAAGTATTTATTAACCCTATGCAGAATTACAGTACATTTCAAGCACGACTCAATACAAAAACTGTGGACGACACCATGAACCATTACACTTGTTTACAATAGGGTCCACCATTTTCAATTCATCATAACATTTAGAGACGTACAAATATACACTTCTATAGTTGCCCTTTGAGAGCGGTTTTGAAGGAGTCAAGGGATTTGTCTTGATGACTGTTGGTAGGGCGTTCCACATTTTGGTGGCATAGGAGGTCCCTTGTTTGTGCCGAATCTGGGTTGTACATGGTTTGTTGAACTCCCTGATTAAAGTTCGCTTTCACAATGTAGTTGTTTCCATACTCTTAGAGCAGTGCTTTTACAATGGCCCTTACAGGTCCATTTGGTTTAATTTTACACTCTCAAAAGTACTTTAAACATCTGGTATTACTTAATTTACAAGAAGTCTACACAATTACAGAATGTAGAAGAATTGTTATTTTGATCAACGTTTGCCTCTCCTATGGGACCACATCAATGCAGCGTTCAATTGTGGGCGGTTAAATCGTATCCGGCGATAACAAAATATTCAAAGTTTTGGCCAAATCTCATCAAACGTGGCCCGTGGCTCAAATGCCGAATAAATAATGGACCTTGATAATATTAAAAGGGTTGAAAAACACAGTCTTAGATGCATGTAATCGCTGCTCATTCTATCCATATCTTCACAGTGACGTGATGTTACATTTATCACGAGGAATAGAAATAGGAAATAGTTTGAACCTTGACCACGTTACCCCCGGTGTCCTAATGGAATGTAACTGGAATGTTTATTATTATTATCTATTATTTCCCTGAAATCCACGGCTACAAAAAAACGCATAAAAATGTGCAGCAGTTCAGGTCGCCAAGTCACAGACCGTGAGGTTCGTGACGTAGGCGAAACCACTGTTCCCGACTGCTTTCTGGTAGGGATGTCCCGATCACGATTTTTTGCTCCCGATCCGATTCCGATCATTTGATTTTGAGCATCTGCCAATACTGATTTTTCCCGATATTCATATTTTATATAACACATATGCCATATAGTACAATATCCCAAATCACAGACAATATCCAGTCTAATATCATGATATGGATATAATGTTGATACTAGGGATGTCGCGGTCATGATGAGAGGAAGGAAGGAAGCATGCAGGGAGGAGGTGGAAGTGACATGTGGACAGAAAGAGGTGCTGGCGACAGACACAGACGGGGTGAAAACACGGATAAGGGTTTATT
>NC_137864.1:17734711-17739711 GCF_963924005.1 Protomyctophum bolini
ATTAGTTTTCCACCATCATCTTGCTCTCTGCGTCATCACAATGCCAACATTTCATGGTACTACTAATGCTTTTGTTTTGACTTACACGTTAATGCTTTAACTGCTCGTAACATTTTAATTTTGTCAAATGCTCAGGATGTGAATTATGTGTTCTTCAAACTAGACCTGTATGTGCCCGTCGGCCTACTTAAGAACAATGCAACTTGGGAACCTAATAATACCCGTCATAGCACCCGTTTTAACTATCTGCCTGTGTCCCACATGGAGATCTCTGTATCTGCCAGTCTCCCTGAGTGCAAACTGACTGTGGAGTGGTTAAGTAATCAATGTTTTAACTATCTGTCTGTGTCCCATTTCTGCCCATACTGTAGAAGTGTATATGGACATCTCTGTATCTGCCAGTCTACCTGTGTCTGAACTAAGAGTGCAAACTGACTGTGAAAGGTGGAGTGGTTATTGGTTAAGTAATCAATTTGCAGGTGTGGGGTTGCCATGGCAATCAATTGGCTGAGGCAGAAGCTGGAAATTGCACAGGTGAGGGGACTGTGGCTCATTAGTCCCACTGGCAGAGCCTGACCAGAGCCTTTTGTGGTGGTTCTGGAGAACCATGGGTGAAGGTGTGGAACGCGTGTGTCGAAGTTGAAGTCGGTGGGGCAAACGGTTCTCGAGTTACGTGCATTACAACCGTACACACACGCACGCATGCAGAGACGTGGCGCATTTATAGTAGGGAGTATTAAGTGTCGGAATTATCAGTATCGGGCAGCACACATACAGCCAGACACATAGGTTTCCTGTATTTCTGAATAGTGAGGGTCGTCTACCTTCCATAGTGTAGCTGTCACCATAAATTATGTTGTTGGGTTCATTACAGAGTTACTTTGTTTTAAAAGCAGCCGCGAACCATTTACGGTTGGAACAATTCTAATGCCATTCATCATACTGTATGGTCATTCATACAGATTTTGTATTTATTTTGTATTCTTTTTTTAAGTGACCTTCCAATGATTCTCAACCTCAAGTTCAGTGTCTTAACAGTATATAAACCAGCTGGTAATGTCATTCTCCGGATCAAATGATAGCTAATTGAAATATATAGAGGTTTAACTGGCAAATGCATCACATGAATGAATTGTCAGTAGCCAATGCTCAACGAGGAAGTTAAGTCTACCAAACCTAACCTAACATGCTGACACACTGCGATGTCTTGAAATATTGTAGCGTTGATTCTAGCGAAGATTTGAATGCAATGGTTGAAGCCATGCCTCTGTTTTATTTTTTTATTTTTTTGTCATTCATTGTTATTGCTGGTAGGCTAATAGAGCTGTCACGATTATGACACTTTCCGATTATTTGTTTCTCAAGTAGTTTCTGCCAACACATTGGAACGTTATGAATAAATATTACATTTTCTGTTTGACTTTAAGGCTTTGTGAACAGAAGTTACACGGGGCATATGACAAATAACTTACTGTACACCATTAAATAACTTGAATAGTGGAAGTATAGCGTGAGCGTCACATCGTGTCACGTTTTGCGAGTTCCACGATTTTTGAAAATGTTTGGAAATATTTGGAACATGGACAACGATTATGGACACGATTATGACGATTATGCAAAAGATGATCTTATCTCCAATAATTGTGATGAGACATTAATGGAATAATGGTGACAGGCCTGCTGTAGTTGGTGTTTTATCCCTGCTGTCGTAGTTATTATTTAGTCACACGATATTGTTACTACGTTCCAAACACAAAAATAGGCAAAATAACAGATATACAATATCACAGCATGTCACGATATGGTGCGATGTGTGCTACTTTTCACTCTTACTCTTACACTCTTAACACTTCCAGTGCGCCGTTATTTTTTCTAAATATTGGGGCGGGTATAATTATAAAGACGCGTGGAGACGTCGTCTTGAGCACATAAGCCGTTAAACTCTGAAAAACCACAACAACAAAAAAAAACATTAAATCTTGAAATATGGAGATAAGTGGTCTCTGGCCAACAGCAACGTCTTGCTGCCTCCCTCTCTCTGTCTCTCACAGATGCATGCACACACACACACACACACACACACACACACACACACACACACAGACACTCATGCTCACGCACACTCATCCCTTTCCCATCTCTCTCTCTCTCTCAAAGGGGCGGCTTGGTCCGCAGCCAAACAAGCCTTAGCATGTAAAGGTCATTTGGACTCGACGCCCTTCATGTGGAGAACGTATTGAATTCCACTCTCAAACGGAGCTCCGTACAGTGCATTTAGAAAACATAGACTATAGGCTGGATGTTACGCCATGTTGTTTATCTCTGCGAGGCAGCCACATCCTCTCCTGAGAGGAGGAATATAAAACCCACCATATTTACTTGTACATTTGGGTAGACTTTATGCTGCATCTCTGCATCAAGCATGTATGTGTCTGGTTGGGAAGTGCGGCAGTAGATTTTGAGTTCTACACATTGGCAGTAGACATTGTGAAAACCATTTTCCTGCTTATGGCGGGAAAAATATGATTGTTTGAGTTAGGCGCGATTCATACTCCTATTTTAGAGCTGAATAAAAGTCGGTTGGGCTCTGTAGAGCCTATACAATGTGACGTCATTTGAGGTTCGGTGGGGCGGGTACCGTCCTAAAGTCGACTCTTCGGTGCTACTGAAAATTTCTGACAAGCCGAAATCATTTCGGCACTACAGCGATAAAATAGGAGTATGAATCGGCCCTTAGAAGCATTTCGAGGTTATAGGTTTATGGGTTTGGGGTTGAAGTTATAACATTTATACATTTATACAGTAGTTGCACCCTAGGCTACCGAACATAGTGAAATTGTGAGCTTGTAGATCGTCTTTAGGGTTAAACATTTGATAAAATGCCATTCATAAAATGTGTGTCCAAAAATGTTGATGACCTCACAAGTATAGTGTAATACAAACATGTGCGTGTGTGTATGTGTGTGCACACTTGCATGTGCACGCACACGCCCGTTGATTGTTGGCAAAGAGCTTTTCCTCTAATAGAGGGGCTGAGAGAGACAGTATTTAGGGTGTGTTTGTGTGTAGGCTCATGCACGTGCATGGCTGCATGTTTGTGTATGTACGTGCGTGCACGCCCGTGTAAATGTATGCTCTTTTGGAGGGCTCTCTGTGCTAAAATGGCCGCCATCCAAATGGAGTGTCCCTCGGAGGCCATGGTTCCATAAAGAGACTGTCTGGACGGGGGAGAGAGAGAGAGGTGAAAATAGTGTTGGGGGAGTACAGACAGGAAGGACCTTGGCTGGGTGGAGATGGGTTAGAGTTGTTCCCCAAACAATGGCTCACACACCCATGTTTGAGGGGCGCTATACCCTCCTATATTCAGCTATTAGTGTAGATTACTGTAGGTTATATTCAGCTATTAGTGTAGGCTACTGTAGATTATATTCATCTATTAGTGTTGGCTACTGTAGATTATATTCATATATTAGTGTAGGCTATTGTAGATTATATTCATATATTAGTGTAGGCTATTGTAGATTATATTCAGGTATTAGTGTAGTGTAAGCTACTATAGCTTTATATTCATCTATTAGTGTAGGTTACTGTAGATTATATTCAGCTATTAGTGTAGTGTAGGCTACTGTAGATTATATTCATCTATTAGTGTAGTGTAGGCTACTGTAGATTATATTCATCTATTAGTGTAGTGTAGGCTACTGTAGATTATATTCATCTATTAGTGTAGTGTAGGCTACTGTAGATTATATTCATCTATTAGTGTAGGCTACTGTATATTATATTCATCTATTAGTGTAGGCTACTGTAGATTATATTCATCTATTAATGTATGCTACTGTATATTATATTCATCTATTAGTGTAGGCTATTGTAGATTATATTCAGCTATTAGTGTAGTGTAGGCTACTGTAGATTATATTCATCTATTAGTGTTGGCTACTGTAGATTATATTCAGCTATTAGTGTAGTGTAGGCTACTGTAGATTATATTCATCTATTAGTGTAGGCTACTGTAGATTATATTCAGCTATTAGTGTAGTGTAGGCTACTGTAGATTATATTCATCTATTAGTGTAGGCTACTGTAGATTATATTCATCTATTAGTGTTGGCTACTGTAGATTATATTCAGCTATTAGTGTAGTGTAGGCTACTGTAGATTATATCCAGCTATTAGTGTAGTGTAGGCTACTGTAGGTTATATTCAGCTATTAGTGCAGTGTAGGCTACTGTAGGTTTTCTTCTTACACAAACATTAAATTCACATTAACAATGAATGGAGAATTTTACGTCATAGTGTCGGCTTACTGTGTATTTTTGAGGGGCACTAGCCCCTCCTATATACAGCTTTTGTCCCCATACAGTACGTCATACGTCCCCATATTTGCCATTCACAATGAAAGGAGAAATTAGGTTATATGTCCGTCAAATATGACGTAAATTTGTGGCAACACAAACATTAAATGCCCTTGACAATGAATAGAAAATGTACGTCATGTAGTAGACGAGCAAATCGGCTAACCAATCACATAAATTCAGTTGATCATGAGATGATGTATGATGATGTAATGATAAGAGCGCCCCAACAACACCCCACACGGGTGTGAGTTTTTTGTCTTACACAAACATTAAATTCCCATTGACAATGAATGTAGTAATTTACATCATAGTGTCTGAGCAAATAGGCATAGAGTCTATTTTACGTCATGATGATTTACGATGATAAGAGCACCCCTCACTTCACAGAGGTGTGACTTTTTTAAAGCCAAATGTGCCTTTTTGCCAGGTGCGAAGTAGCCTGGCCTACATTTGCATGCACCACTACTGACGACCGCAAAGACGACTCTAAACACAACCTAGTTATGATTGGCTGCCTCCGAGCGACCTTATAATAGCGACCTAGTCATGATTGGCTGCCTCCTAAGCCAATGACGGTCTGAACGGCATAAAAACCCATACTCTGAACGGCGCAGCGCAGAGCGAGTGGCAACAGCAGCT